>NC_056733.1:889160758-889353258 GCF_019279795.1 Protopterus annectens | reverse complement strand
GCAACACACTTTGGAACTATTAAAACAAAAGATTTCTACCTTTCCTGACTGTCCCAATTCAAAAGAGTTAGCAGATTTACTGCACTCTGCTTGCCAAGTGGCCAAACACTCATTACACTGTGGATATGATGCCCTAGAAGCCTCTAGCAGGGCAGCAGTGACAGAATCTGTCATTAGGAGACATGCATGGGTGAAGGAACAACCTATCCCTGATCATGTCAAGTCTAAACTTATTGATGCACCCCTGGATAAGGAGTGCTTGTTTGGAGTAAAAGCAGAAGAGGTATTTAAAAAGGTGGAAGACGAAGCAAAATCTATGTAAACAGTAAAATATTTATTTCAAGTTCAACCTCCCAGGTTCAGCAGGAACTTTCCCTCTAAGCACTGGTCCTTCCCTGCACCTAGCAGACAGGGCCAAAGTAAGCCCCGCAGGGACAGACCATCCAGGGCCCCTATTGCAGGGCAAACAGTGGACCACTTCCGCCCCAAAGGCAGGCAGTTCTAAGCCACCCTTCTATGGCAAAAACTCACAATGACTCCCCCACCCCCTCTGCCCTCCCTTCACTCACCAAAAACTAGGAGGAAGGCTCGCCCTCTTCAAAGAAAATTAGCTTTCAGCAACAAAGGACCAATGGGTCTTAAAGATAATATTTCAGGGATACAAATTCTGTTTCAGCGAACTTCCAGTTCGAAGAAGGTACCCAGACTTGCCTCCAAATCAGTGGGCAGAGGCTTTGAAATGGGTCCAAACTCTCATATCCCAGGGGGCAGTATAACCTGTCCCCTCAGATTAAACAGGCAAAGGCTTTTATTCCAGACATTTGCTTGTTCCCAGAAAAGAGGGCACTTGGCGCTCCATCCTGGATCTAGCCATTCTGAATACCTCCCTGGTGGTCCCCAGATTAAAAATGCTAACTTTGCAGCAGTTGCTGCCTATGCTAACAAAAAATGCCTGGCTAGTGATCCTAGATCTAAAAGATGCCTACCTCCACATCCCCATAACGGAATCCTGCAGGAAATTCCTGTGCTTCAGAGCAGGATCACAACACTTTCAGTTCTCTTCTCTGCCCATTGGCTTAGCTGCTTCTGGAGTATTCACCAAATGCTTAGCTCCGGCCTTAGCATTTTGCAGACAGAGACATATACAGATTTACCCTTACCTGGATGACTGCTACATTCAGGCAGAGTGCAAAGAAAAGCTGCTCCAGGACCCTCTCTTTATCAAATCCCCCCTAACTTTCCTAGGGTTCACCATCAGCGAGAAGTCAAAGCAAACCCCCATCAGGAAGATCATTTTCTTGGGAGCTCTGCTAAACACAGCATCCCAAATGGCTTTCCTATCCCCAGAAAAGCAAAGCTTCCTGCTTCTCTTTTACCCAGTTGGCTTCCAGAAGTCACCTCACCACGAGGAAGTTCCTTCAAGCCCTGGGATACATGGCATCTTTCATCCTAATTCCTGTGGCCAGGCTTCACATGAGAAGATACAGTGGTATCTAAAGAACCTTTGGTGCTAGCACTCTGTCTCTGGAGACCTCTCTCCCTCTGATCCCATGTATAACGTCCGAGTTTCCCTGGTAGACAGAGGCCTTTGCCAAGAATAAGGGTCTTCCCTTCATCCTCCGCCCTACCAACCAGACCATTACCACCAGTGCCTCAGACATTGCTTGGGGAGCTCACCTAGCAGGCAGGTGCACCCAAGGTCTTTGGGATGCCCAGCACCTTCACTTACACATCAGTCAGAGATGATGGCAGTACAAAAAGCTCTGACATCCTTCAAACCCCATCTAAGGCCAGAAGTCCTCCTTATACCACATTACTGTGGTGTTGTCTGTTTTTATATCAACAAACTGGTGGGGGGCACCCAATCTTACCCTCTGTGCAGACTAGCCACGAACCTCTGGCAGACAGCCTCCTCCATGGGTCTACACCTAATTGCCCAATACCTACCAGGGGTCAACAACACCCTGGCAGACCACCTAAGCAGAAACTTACTGGACCCCCCACAAATGGCAGCTCCACAAGGAAATCTTTCTGCAAATCACTCAGGAGTGGGGGACTCTGGAGCTGAATCTCTGCTTCGCACCTCAACCACCAGCTGCAAAAGTTCTGTACCAGGGAGTATCAACTCATAGTGTGGAAGGTGGATGCCTTGACCTTCCCTTGGAACTCCCTCTTTGTGTATGGTTTCTGTCCTCTGCCTCTTATTCCCAAAGTTCTGATCAAAATAAGGGAGAAGAGACCAAAGGCCATTCTCATTGTTCCAGATTGGCCTAGGCAGCATTGGTACCTCTTGCTGCACAGCCTGACCTTACACCCCCCTCCAAGCAGCTTCCCTTGATCTCAGACCTCTTGACCCAGGTAAGGGGGGAAGATACTGCACCCAGACTTGCAGACTCTCAATCTTTCAGCATGGCTTATACCTTAAAAGCTAACAAGGAGTCCCTGTTAAGCAAACAGCTCCTAGACATTATCACAGAGGCCAGAAGGCCCAGCACCAGAAAATCTTACGCAGGGAAGTGGAAAATATTCTGCTCCTGGAGCCAGTACCTCATATCCTTCCATCCCTCTAATCTTGGATTATCTAGCATAGTTGCACAAAAGTGGCCTGTCCTTCTCTTCTATTAAAATCCATGCCTCAGCCATTTCAACCCATTACAATTCAGACCTTCCTCTTTTCTCTTATCCTTTGATTAAACAATTCCTCAGAGGGGCTTATAATATCAGACCTCCCAGAAGGCCTCCCACGCCAGCCTGGGACTTGAATTAGGTTTTAGAAAAACTAACCTTACCTCCTTTCGAACCTGCTGCTTCAACAGAATTTAAATACCTCTCCTGGAAGACTGCCTTCCTACCAGCTATCACCTCAGCCAGAAGGGTTTCAGAACTTCAGGCACTCATGGCTGTTGAACCCTTCATCATTTTCCATGCAGACAGGGTCTCCCTGAGGACTAACCCCTCCTTTATGCCCAAAGTGGTATCTGATGTGACCCTCAACCAGGCCATACACTTACCCACCTTCTTTTCCAACCCTCAAAACAAGGGGGGAAAAATTCTGCATTCTCTAGACGTGTACAGACAACTCTGATACTATCTGGACTGTACTAAACATTTCAGAAAAACAGACCAGCTGCTTGTCACCTTTGCCACAGGGGCAGAGGGGGAAGCCCATTTCCATGCAAACTATTTCCAAATGGATATCACACTGTATCCATTTTTTGCTACAGACTACATGGTACCCCCCCCAAATCTGTTTGTATCCATTCCATTAGGGCAGCCTCCACTTCCATAGTCTTCCTCAGAGGAGTCCCCACCAGGGACATCTTGGAAGCTGCCACCTGGACCTCTGTCCATACTTTTACAAAGCATTACCACCTACCTCTATTTTCTAAGTCTAGGGCAGGGTTTGCCTCTGCAGTTCTTGCTGACCCGTGCATAGGGCTCTTGCCTATCTTTCCACCCCTCTCCTCAACTTTGGAAATCCTCCCACAGGTGATGACTGCAACAGTGAAACACAAAGAACACAGTACAGTTGCGTACACTTACTATAAATGTAGGTGTTCAAGTGTATTCACTGTTGCAGTCCTGGTTTCCCTCCCGCCAGCCCCCTTATATCCTTTTCCCCTAGGGGGACATAAGCTTCCCATGGTGGCTTTTAGCCACCAGGACCACTTTACCTTATTTCATTGTGCTTCTGATGGGTTAGGGCAAGCAAAACTGATGTAATGACGTTGGCTGCCTTGCTTTATAGCACTGACATCCTGATGTCAGACTACAGGCGACTGCAGGTGATGCAGAAAAACATTGACTCTGGTACTCGGGCTGGCCGAGGGATACCACAGCAAGGATAACCCACAGGTGATGACGGCAACAGTGAATACACTCAAACATCTACATTTATGGTAAGTGTACACAACTGTACAGTTTTGCGGGCTCAGATCCAGCTGGGAGTCCTTCCTGCCCCCTCCCCACCAGGAGCAGGTGGTTTTTCCCTGGCCCCTGGATATCCTTCTTTCCTGAGTCCTGGGGCTTCGGGCCTTGCGGTTGCTAGAGTTCCTGGCGTCAACGGGCCGGCGTCTATGTTGTTGGTTTCTTTGACGCCAACCATGGCCTTGGGTTCCTCTCCCCCTTTTTCTTTGATGTTGGAGGGCTCTTGGAGTCGTCGCTCACTCGGCACAGGTTCTGAGGGTTTGGCGTCAGCATTGAGGGTTTCGGTGCCTTCCTTCCTCCTTAAAGCTTCTGCGCTAAGCAGCTCGGCACCGACACCCCTTTTGGCACCTGTGGAGTCGGGGGCTTTGGCTCCGTCGGTGTTGAGCATTTCTGCGGCAGATTTCCTGTTCTACGTCTGCGTTCAATGTGGTGGAGAGGGTTCTCTCAACTTTGATGTCAAGATCCTCGATGCCTTCCACTCCGGATCCTTTTCTGCTCCAGCTGAACTGTGGACCAGACATCTCTAGCCCTCCGCTTCAGAGACCACCTGCCCCTACCCTCCAGGTTTCTCTCCCTGTGGAACCCCAGGTTTCTGGTTCCTCCCAAGCCCCCCCCTCCCCGAGGAGGTCCACCAGAAACGTGTGTGCAAAAGGAGGCACATTGACTCCACCCCTGAGTCTGTCACGAATGACATGGACTGGGAAGAAGGTGAGGGTTCCCCCCTTTCTACACCCGATGATGTCTTCTTCAGGGGTATCATGGAAATTCTGCATCACAAAGGTGGATGGTCTGCCCCAAAGCCCGATCCAGACGAGACTGTTCCTGGAGGCATTTGGCACAGGCCCATCTACTTCCTGGGTGACCCCCTCCCCCGCGGACCCTTTAGCAGACCTCATTGCCTGCAGGGCATGGAGGGAACCGGGTGCAGTGGAACCAGTACCCAAGCATCCCAACAAAATACTTAGCGCATCGCCAGACAGGACCTTTTGGCCGAAGACTGTCCCTGTTGATGCTTTGGTGGTTGCAGCCGCCACAAAAAAAGGAATTTGCCCAGGAGAGCTTCTCTGTCCATCCGCCTGACAGGGAGTCCAGGGTGATAGACTGGGGGGAAGTGTGTTTATACATTGGCGACCTTCTCCCCGAGGGTGCTGAATTACTTGGCGAGTGTTACTAGACTGCAGAGATCTCTCATTGAGGAACTGTCTGCATCTATCTCAGAGCCCATGTTGGCAGAAGAGATGATGATGATCTCCTCTAAACTGACCACTCTCAGGGATATTTCTAACTCCTTTTATGAAGCTCCTTTCCTATGCATTGGTAAGCGCATCTAGGGCAGCTGGTTCAGGCATCACACCTGGATGCATTTTTGTGATTTCTCTGAACCCTTCAAGGCATCCTTCATGAACGCCCCCTTTGATGGATCTTCCTGGTTCGGTCCATCTGTGAAGGATAATTTAGCTCAATGCGAGTATTACGGTAAGACCCTGTCTGCCGTCGGAATCCACATGTTCATAGTCTTACACTGCTGCAGTCATTACACTTGGGTTATCCTGCCGTCAGGCAGTTCCCCAGTCGGCCTGAGTTCCAGAGTCTTAGTCTGGCGTTGGTTGCTGTCGCCTCCTCCCTGACGTCAGTGCGACAGGGGTATACAAGATGCAGCCGATCCCGTTTTCTTCAGTCTTTCTTGCCGCGCGATGCCTGAAGCAAAAGCAGTTCGCAAGTGCCGGTTGGCCGTCTCCTGATATTTTCATTCCGAATCCAGAACCGAAGTCTTCTACAAAGCTAAGTACCCCATTGGGGAAACTTTTTCTTGCCTCAGACCTATGTCAGTAAAAGTTAATAACTGTATTTCTTGTGCGAAGCAAATACCTCATAAGGATTTCCATTCCTATTGTATCCCATGCCTAGGCCCAGACCACGACGTCACTGGTTGTCTGTTTTGTGCTAGGTTTAACAAGTGCACTATTAAACGTCGGTTTGATTTTGCCCGACATTATTTTGGTAGAAAATTCAATTATACCATGCCATCGGAACTTCCGACGACCGGAATACACAAAAAGCGCAAAGACAAGGATAGGCATCCGAGGCCCAAAACTGATGACGAAGCCTCTTCTAGACCAGTCGCTGGTTCTCCGGTTTTCAGCGAGGCGCCTTCGCAGCCCCTGACGACTGCTTCTGTAGAACCACAGGCCGCCTCTGACTCCCACGTGGAGATGGCTGGGCCTTCGGAAGCACAAGTTACTCAGCCTACCGAGACTAACCTTTCAGAGGGATCCGGAGTAGCTGAGCAACCCATAGCTTCAGAGGGTGTCTTCAGACCTACTCAGTTAAGCATTAAATCCTCAGCTAAGTCTAAGCCTCCTGTAAAATCATAGAAACAAATACAGCATTCTCCAGGACAGGCTTCCATGCCTAAGAAACAAATGCTCAAAATGGCCGAAGACCTAATCACTCTGATCAGGGGGTCACATCCCCCTCCTGATAAAAGGCCTAGACAGGATGCAGACTGACTCATCCGACCAGGTGTCCATCTCTTCTGATTCATCCTCAGACCTAGGATACTCTTTACCCCCTTATGAGGATTCTGATGCTGAGGAATCCATTCCATCAGCCTCACCGCTTGAGGACTACTACTTTGGGGAAACCCTACATACCATGAGGGAGCATTTCCACTGGGAAGGCCAGGATTACTCAGAATCCAAGAAAAGACTCAGAGACTTCCTTTTATTACCTCAACACAGACTCCTTGCTATTCCGCCAGTGTTGGATATTGTGGATGATGTGTATACTGAATCCAGCTTAAATCCTGATTCCTTACCTCCAGCCCCTGTTAAACCTGACAGATACTAGAGAGTCCCTGACTCACATACATTTCTGTATAAAAGCCCTGTAGCTGACCCTGAAACTATTTCTCAGGGACCCAAAGGAGTTAAGGCCTCATCAGCCAAGAATCCAGTTCTCTCTGACAGAGATTCCAGAGCATTAGACAGATGGGGAAAGAAAGTATATACGTCTGCAACTTTAGCAATGAGAGCCTTAAATTGCCAGTTTCACATGCTAAAATATCAGCAATTTTTACTGTCTCAGTTAAAACAAAAAATGCTTCCAGATCCTCCTAATTTTAAAGAAATGCAGGATTTATTGCATGCAGCTTAACAAGTGGGAAAGCATACTTTGCAATGTGGTTTTGATTCTCTAGAGGCCTCCTGCAGAGCAGCAGTTACAGGCTCTGTCATTAGAAGACATGCTTGGTTAAAAGAACATACGTTACCAGATCATGTTAAAGCAAAATTATTGGATGCACCTTTGCAGCAGGATGTGTTATTTGGAGTTAAGGCAGAAGAGGTATTAAAGAAAATGGAGGATAAGGCAACATCTATGCAAACGGTGAAGGATTTCTTACAGGTTCAGCCTCCTAGATTTAGCAGAAACTGGCCAGCTAAGAATTGGTCCTTTCCAATTACAGACAGACCTCAAAGGGGAAGATACAGACGTCCAAGAGGTAGAGGTCAAACACAAGGTCCTTACAGGCCTCGACAATGGGTTGCATCAGGCCAGAAAGAAGGGGAAGACAGGCCCCAATCATATAAAAAGCAGCTCCAATGACTTCCCATTACAGCTGTCAAACAAATCCCTCTTGGCAGCCCCCTTGGGAGGAAAACTGGCACTCTTCTACCGCAATTGGCAAATGATCACCAAAGACAAATGGGTTCTCAACATTGTATTTCAAGGTTACAGGTTCCACTTTCACACTCTGCCAAGGTTAAAAGGAGTGCCAAATCTTCCACCAAATCAATGGACAGAGGCTCAAAAACAAATTACAGCACTCATGGATATGAGAGCTATTCAAAAGGTACCATCACAGGAGCAAGGACAAGGATTTTACTCGACTCTTTCTGGTACCCAGAAAGGACAAAGCCTGGAGGCCCATTCTGGATCTTTCAACTCTAAACACTTACCTGGATGTTCCGAAATTCAAAATGTTGATACTACAGCAGCTTCTTCCCATGCTGGGCAAGAAAGCTTGGCTCGTGACTTTGGACCTCAAGGAGGCATACCTACATGTCCCTATCAGACAAAACTGCAGAAGATACCTCAGATTCATAGCTGGTTCAATGCACTACCAAGTCTCTGCACTGCCCTTTGGCTTGTCTACTGCGCCCAAGGTATTCACAAAGTGCCTGGCACCAGTAATTGCATTTTGCAGACAGAAAGGAATTCAAATTTATCCGTACCTGGACGACTGCCTGATTCAAGCAGAGTGCAAGGAAAGCATCTGGCGTTTGTAAAAAAGTTAAGTTGCCTGGGGTACCCAGTAAACGAAAAGAAATCAAAACCAGTGCCCTCACAAGAGATTATATTCCTGGGTGCCAGCTTGAACACAACGGCCCAGATGGCTTATCTCACGCCAGACAAGCAAGGACAACTGACTCAATACTTTCAGTTGATGGCAACAAAGACCCAACTCCGTGCAAGAAAAATTCTGCAGGCTTTGGGTTACATGGCATCCTGCATACTACTAATTCCATATGCCAGACTGCATATGAGGAAACTACAATGGTACCTAAAGAATGTATGGTCTCAACACTGTCAAAGTTTGGAAACAGTTATGCCACTAATCCCTTGCCTTCAACAGGAGTTTCAGTGGTGGGCTTAAGCTTGTCACCTCAACAAGGGACAGCCTTTTACACAACCCACAGCCAGGCAAACACAGATGCATCGGATTACGCCTGGGGGGCACACATGGCAGGCAAATGTATTCAGGGCACGTGCCCCACAGAACAAAGGCATCTTCACATCAATCAAAAAGAGATGCTAGCTGTACAAAATGCCCTTATAGCTTTCAAGGACCTGCTGCATCCAGGACAACTACTGCTAAAGACGGACAACATCACAGTTATGTGGTACATAAACAAGCAAGGGGGCACTCACTCCTACCCCCTATGCAGACAAGCTATGACCTTGTGGAACACAGCTATAAACCTTCAAGTTCATCTGCAAGCACAATTCCTGCCGGGAGAGAAAAACACTGGCAGACGACTTAAGCAGAAGCATCATGGATCCACACGAATGGGAATTGAATCCACAAATATTCAGAATTATAACACAGAAATGGTGGAGCCCCGACATAGATCTTTTTGCATCCCCAATCAACTGCCAGCTACAAAAATTCTGCACAAGGAGTTACCATCCACAAGCATGGAAAATGGATGCCCACTCATTCAGCTGGGAGAACCTACAAGTATATGCTTTCCCACCACTACCTCTCCTGCCAAAGGTACTCATAAAAGCCAGGCAAGAAGAACCAAAGATGATCCTAATTGCACCAGACTGGCCACGCCAGCACTGGTACCCAAACTTAAGGAGCTTAGCACAAGAACCATCCTGGATTTTGCCCCAAATCCCACATCTGCTGACTCAGCACAACAATCAAATACTACACAGCCAGCTAAAGACCTTAAACCTAGCTGCATGGAAGATTCCTTAGTCAAGCAAGCAATGCCTCTCTCAAAGGCTGTTATGGATGTCATTCTGGAGGCCAGAAGGCCTAGTACCAGGAAAGCCTATTCGGATAAATGGAAGAGATTCTGTGCCTGGAACCAAGCTCACAGCCTTGACCCTCTTGTCCCAAACATTCCTCAGATACTACAGTACTTACCTGAGATGCTGGACAAAGGCCTGTCCTTTTCATCCATCAAGATCCATGCCTCTGCCATCTCTGCTCATTACAACACGGATCCACCAATTTTCTCTAATCCTCTGTTAAAACAGTACCTCAGAGGGGCTAAAAACATAAGACCGCCCCGTAGAGCACCTACTCCAACTTGGGACCTCAACTTTGTTTTGGAAAAACTAACTTTACCTCCTTTTGAGCCAGCTAACACAGCAGAATTAAAATGTATCTCTTGGAAAACTGCTCTGCTCCTGGCAATAACATCAGCATGAAGTGTTTCAGAATTGCAGGCACTAATGGCAGTGGAACCTTTCTTCATTTTCCACCAGGACAGGGTGTCTTTAAGAACTAACCCTACATTTATGCCAAAGGTGGTATCCAGTGTGGCTCTAAACCAAACTATTCACCTGCCAACTTTTTTATCCTAAACCACAGAATAAAGGGGAGAGACTACTGCACTCTTTGGACATTCACAGGCAGTTACGCTTCTACTTGGACAAAACCAAAGCTTTCAGAAAATCTGTGCAATTATCGGTAGCATATGCTGCAAGAGCACAGGGAAAAGCCATTTCAAAACAGACTATCTCAAAATGGATAGGACATTGTATACGTTTCTGCTACACATACCATGGAAAACCTGTACCTAGCAGCATTAGATCTCACTCCACCAGGGCAATAGCCACTTAACTGCCTACCTCAGGGGAGTACCTACCAAGGACATTTTGGAAGCAGCAACTTGGAGTTCTGTACATACCTTCACCAAGCATTATCATCTGCCTCTATACTCTAAATCCAGAGCTGGCTTTGCCACTGCAGTGCTGCAGGGCCTTATAGCCACCCCTAATGCCTTATAGAACCAGCCACCCTCCCTCAGCTTTGGGATTCTACCCAAGTGTAATGACTGCAGCAGTGTAACACGAACATAGTACAATTTTGTACCTGCTATAGATGTTAGCGTGTATACACTGCTGCAGTCCAGGTTACCCTCCCTCCTTCCCCTCTTACTGGCTGGTACATACCTATGTCTTCTACCCTTACTACCTATGGGGAGTATTTGCTGGTAACTGTAAGTTGTTTTTTGCTTTTCTTATGTATGTTTTATTAGCAATTGGAATTGCCTACCTATTTAGAGGTACCTGACATCTGGGGTAAGAAAAACTGAAGAAAATGGCGTCGGCTACATCTTGTATACCCCTGTCACACTGACGTCAGGGAGGAGGCGACAGCAACCGACGCCGGACCAAGACTTTGGAACTCAGGCCGACTGGGGAACTGCCTGACGGCAGGATAACCCAAGTGTAATGACTGCAGCACTGTATACACTTGAACATCTACATTTATGGTAGGTACAAAACTGTACTTTTTCTGTGCCTCAGTGTTCCTACTCTACATATCAGAGAGGCAGTAAGAGGTTGTGGTTCTGAAAATCCAGGGCTTTCCATGAGGACACACCAACTGACTCTTTCCGTTAGAGGCAGATCGGGGAATGCTGCTTTTAGACACCTCCCTAGGGACAGGAGAGCTTCAAGAGAACAAGGGTCTCAGGACTCCCACCCGGACAAGACCCTTCCAGCGACCCTGAATTGTTGCCCGGCTTTCCTGCCCAGGAGGCAGTTGGGGGTTGCCTTTCTCTGCATCTGTCAGCCTGAGAAGCCATCACATTGAATCAGTGGATGCGAAGGGTAATATTCAGGGGTATCTGAATCCCTTTCTTTATCCTCCAAAGACCCGAAAGTCTCTCCTGGATGTTTCATCTGCTCACAGGGAGGCAGCCGAACTGGAAATCTCCAAGCTGCTCAACAAGCGAGTCATCCAGTCTGTACCCCCCAGAGCTGTCCAGATCAGGCGTCTGTTCAAGGTTTTTTTTGGTGCCCAAAAAGACGGAGGGACACAGACCAACACTGGATCTTACCCGACTGAATAGGTTTGTTGCCAAAACCAAGTTTCAGATGGTTACAATTCAATCCATTCTTCCATACCTTCAGAAGGACTTTTTGATGTGCTCAATCAACCTCCAGGATGCATACTACCATATAAACATGGGCAAGCATCACAGGAGGGTCCTATGCTTCAGTTAGGAGTCAGGCATCATCAGTTCAGGGTGCTCCCCTTTGACCTTACCACAGCCCCCAGAATGTTCACCAGAGTGGTAGCAGTACTAGCAGCGTATCTAAGGCTGCAGGGAATACATGATGTTCGTGTTTCACTGTTGCAGTCCTTACAAAAGGGGTTATCTGGATCCCGGTAGCCCACAGTCGGCCAGAATACCAAGGTCCTTGGTATATGATGTCGGCTGCCTTTGGTTGTAAGCCTGACGTCAGGACGTTAAGTACAAAGGAAGCAGCTGATGCCATTTCCTCAGTCTTTCTTGCCGTGGAGCCCGAAGCAGAAGCAATTTGCATGAGTGCCGGTCAGCCGATTGCCTTCTTTTTGTATTCCGACTGCTAAAGTTGAAGACATCCTCAGATAAGTACCCCGTTGGGGACCCTCTTTTCTTCCTTTACCGAATGTCAGAGAAAGTTAATAACTGTCTTGCCTGTGGAAAACCGATTCCGCACCGTGAGTTTCATTCTTACTGTATCACTTTTTTGGGCCTTGAGCACGACGTCCCTAATTGTGATCTCTGTGCTTCTTTCAACTCTCATACTGTACACCGTAGTGCTAGGGTCTTATATAAGCATTTTGGAGTTTGGCCTAAGTTCGTCGCTGTGGTGTCTTCTGTTCTCCCAACTTCAGATGTTCCTAAGAAGCGCAAGGATAAAGATCGCGATAGGCTTAGGGTCAAATTAGCCGACTACGTTCCTGTTAAGTTGGATGTCAGCCCTGCGGTAGTCAGTGAGGCGCTTTCACAGCCCCTGCAGTCCATGGATGTTCAGCAGCAGGCCTCTACTGAGACCTTTTCTGAGTCCTCCATACCGCAGGCTTCTACTTCGTCTTCTGACCCTCTGCCAGTCACCACCTATGATTGGTCCAGAGCCGCTAAGCAGGCACCAGCGTCTGAGGCCTCTTTTCTCTGCCCTGAGACCCAGTCTAGATCGACTACCTTGGTTCAGACTACCGGTGGCTAGGCCTCCTGAGTCCCTCCGGCTTTCTAGCAGACCTTCCAGTCACAAATTTACTCAAAAGCAGGCGCCAGCCTCCCCTCAAATGCCTCTGTCTCAGATGATTAAAATGGCTAGTGATCTTTTGTCCCTTATCAGGGGCTCTCAGCCACCTCCTCCTAAGAGGGCTAGGGAATTTTCCCCAGAAGTTTTGTCTGCCTCAGACTCTGAGGTTTTCAGTAACTCTGCTGATGAAGAGGGAAACTCACAACTTTTTTTCTGGTTTTGAGGATTCTGGCACAGAAGACTGTATCCCTTCTGCCTCCCCTCCAGAAGATTTTTCTTTTGGAGATGCTCTGAATACTCTTTGGGAGTATTTCAAATGGGAAAGTCAGGTCTACCCTCAGTCTAAGAAAAGGATTAGGGAATTCTTGGATTTGCCACAGCAAGAGGGAGGGTGGCCTAATGGTTAAGGTGTTTGCCTTACAAACACAAGGTGCAGGGTTTGAGTCTCTCAAGGGATAATTGGCTAGGCTTAAAATGGCTTGTAAGGGCAGTTAGCCTAGTACTAATCTATGAACCTATAAGCCTTTGGCTTTCCCTTCGGTATTGGAAGTTGTTGATGATGTTTTCATGGAGAATTCTTTGACTCCTAATTCTGTTCCTCCTGCTCCCAGAAAACCTGACAGGTATGATAGAGTTCCTGATTCTCATCAGTTCGTTTTCAAGAATCCTACTGCTGATCCAGAGATCATTTCTCAGTGCACTAAAGGTGTTAAAGCCACCGTTGCTAAAAATCCTGTTCCCTCTGACACGGAATCTAGGGCCTTGGATAGATGGAGTAGAAAGGTTTATACGTCCTCCACCCTTGTGATTTGGTCAGTTAATTGTCTTTTTTTCATATGCTTAAGTATCAGCACCATACTTTGGAGGCTATTAAGGCTAAAATTGCTGGTGTTTCTTCACTGATGGAGAGTAAGGACATGCATGATTTATTGAATTCTGGTGATGTTCTTCGTTCCCCATTGCTGCAGTCCTTACTATTGGGTATAGTCCGCATCCAGTCGGCCCGAATACCAGAGTATAAGGCTGACGTCGGTCAGGGCGCATTAGACTGACGTCAGTACGCCAGGGTACTAATGCGCATGACCGACGTCATATCCTCAGTCTTTTTTGCCGCGTGGTCCGATGCAGAAGCAGTTTTGCGAGTGCAGGTTGGCGTTCTGAAATCTTTCCGAAACCGGAGTTTCAGACCGAAACAGAGTTGGCTAAGTACCCCGTTGGGGAACATTTTGGTTTTTCTTGCCTCAGTATTTACCGGATGTCAGAAAAGTGAATAACTGTATTTCTTGTGGGAAACAGATACCTCATAGGGATTACCATACCTTGTGTATACCTTGTTTAGGGCCTGAGCACGACGTTGTTGGTTGCCGCTCTTGTGCTAGGTTTAACAAACGCACTATTAAGAGGAGGTTAGACTGTGCCAGGTTAGTGTTTGGGAAGCGTTGCAATTATAAATGCCGTCGGATGCTCCGCCCGCTTCGCCAAGAAGCGCAAGGACAAAACAGCGAAGCCTAGGGTTGATGAACCGGCAGTCCCGGACGCCGGTTCTTTAGGAGGCTCAGTGGAGCCAGAGGTTTTGCCAGGAGTTTCCATGGAGTCCCAGGCAGAATCTTTACTGTTACAGGATGTGCCTTCTCAGGAGGTAGGCCAGGCTGAGGGGCTTCTCAGGTGACTGTTCTTCCCTCTCTTCCCAAGGTAGTTAGAGCCTCTCCTTCTGTTGCCAAAACTTCTTTGAGAGGTAGGCCTAGTTTAGCTTCAGTGGGGGCTTCTCCTAGCATTTCGGGTTCTGTACCTAAGAAACATATGCTTAAAATGGCAGAAGATTTGATTACTATGATTAGAGGTTCTATGCCCCCTGATAAGAGGCCTAGGGTGGAACCAGAGTTTGATTGTTTTGAACAGTGTTCAGAGGCTTCAGGGTCTTCTGAAGACTTGCAGGAGTATCCTACTTATTCTGATTCTGATGTGGATGATTCCACTCCTACAGCTACTCCTCCTGAGGATTTCTCATTTTCAGAGACTCTGCATTCCATGAGGGAGCACTTTAAATGGGAAGGCCAGGATTACTCTGATTCCAGGAAAAGGCTTAGGGAATTCTTGTTTTTACCCCAGCATAGGCCCTTAGCTATTCCTCCTGTGTTGAATGTGGTGGAAGATGTTTTTGCAGAGGCTTCCCTGAACCCTGACTCTTTGCCTCCTGCTCCTGTTAAGCCTGATAGGTATTATAGGGTGCCCGAAGCTCATAAGTATTTGTTTAAGAGTCCTAGGGCGGACCCAGAAACTATTTCTCAAGGGCCTAAAGGTGTTAAAGCTTCTGTGGTTAAAAATCCTGTTCCCACTGATAAAGAGGCAAGGGCTTTGGATAGGTGGGGAAAGAAAGTGTATACTTCTTCCACTCTAGCCATGAGAGCATTGAATTGTCAGTTTCACATGCTAAAATATCAGAATTACCTCCTTTCACAATTGAAATCTAAGGTGGATGCTTTGGCAGGAGGTATTGAGTGTAAAGAGTTGCTGGATTTGGTTCATGTGTCTGAACAAGTGGGTAAGCATTCTTTGCAATGTGGTTTTGATGCTGTCCAAGCCTCCTCGAGGGTGGCAGCTACTAGTTCTGTTCTTCGCAGGCATGCCTGGTTGAAGGATCAGAATTTAGCTGAGCATGTTAAGACAAGGATTTTGGATGCTCCTTTACAGTCTGATGTGTTGTTTGGATCGCCTGTGGAAGCAGTTTTAAAGAAAATGGAGGACAAAGCTAAGTCTATGCAAACTGTTAAAGATTTTTGCAGGTGCAGCCACCAAATTTAGTAGAAATTGGCCGGCTAAGGGGTGGACATATCCTGCTTATGATTCTCAGTCTAGGGGTAGGTCTAGACGTGGTAGGGCAGGGCTCAAGGTTCTTTAGGCCTAGAACAGGGAGTTCGCCTGCTCAGACTTCTGGTGAGGGCAGGGGTCAGTCCTTTCGTAAACAGACCCAATGACCTGTCTTTTCAGCTGCCAGTAGATTCCCGTCTGGCAGCTCCTTTGGGAGGAAGACTGTCTCTTTTCAAAGCAAATTGGGATTTAATTACTCAAGACAAATGGGTGTTGGATATCATTCACCACGGTTACAGATTTTATTTCCATACAATGCTCCCTTTCAAAGGCATGCCAGACGTTCCTCCTCCACAAAGAAAAGAGGCTCACAAGCAAGTTTCTCAATTACTCCAGATGGGGGCCATTCAGCCAGTCCCTGTATCAGAAAGGGGCCTAGGATTTTATTCTCGCCTGTTCCTAGTACCAAAGAAAGGGAACACGTGGAGACCAATTTTGGATTTATCTCTCCTCAACACTTTTCTGGACATTCCCAAGTTCAAGATGTTGGCGTTACAACAGCTTTTACCTCTGCTGGGCAAAGATCACTGGATGGTAACTCTAGATCTCAAGGAAGCTTACCTTCATGTGCCTATCAGGCTAAGTTGCAGGAAGTATCTGCGGTTTCGAGCTGGAAATTCTCATTATCAGTTCTCTGCATTGCCCTTTGGCTTATCTACTGCCCAGAGTATTCACAAAGGTTCTGGCTCCAGTGATAGCTTACTTCAGGCTTCAAGGAATTCAAATCTATCCTTACTTGGACGACTGCCTGATTCTGGCTCAAGAAAAGGAAGACCTTGTACAGCATCTGGAACATGTTATAGCAGTGCTAAGATGCCTAGGGTATTCTGTGAACGAAATAAAGTCCAGTCTAGTACCCTCTCAAGACATGTGCTTTCTGGGTGTGAGACTGAATACAGCAGCCCAGATGGCCTTTTTAACCCCGGACAAACAACAGAGTCTATCACTTTACTTCCATCAACTATCTCATCAGTCCGTGCTGACTGCAAGGACAGTCCTTCAAGCATTAGGGTTCATGGCATCTTGTATTCTGGTGCTTCCCAATGCCAAACTGCATATGAGGAAGCTACAATGGTATCTCAAAAATGTATGGACACAGCACTGCCAGGATTTGGACACTGTCATTCAAATAATACCTTGCCTTCAAAAAGAAATTTTGTGGTGGGCTCAGGAATGTCACCTAAACAAGGGACTCTCTGTGAGCCCGCCAGAGGCGAGTCAGATTTTAACGACAGATGCCTCGGACATTGCTTGGGGAGCTCATCTAAATGGAATGTGGATACAAGACATGTGGCCTGCCAGACTACTGCATCTACATATCAACATGAAGGAGATGTTAGCAGTCCAGTTTGCATTAATGGCTTTCAAGGAGTTACTTCTTCCAGGGCAGGTGTTGATTCTAACAGACAACACAACTGTCATGTGGTACATCAACAAGCAAGGGGAACACATTCTTATCCTCTATGCAGGCAAGCAATGATTTTATGGGAGACTGCGCTAAGCTTGCAACTAACTCTTCAGGCAAGGTTTCTGCCAGGAGCACAGAACTCCTTAGCAGATGTGTTAAGCAGACAAATCATGGATCCCCACGAGTGGAAACTGGATCTTCATGTATTTCAAACATTGACAGTGTCATGGGAACTCCAGACATAGATCTGTTCGCTTCTCCACTAAACCACCAGCTGCCACAGTATTGCACAAAGGGGTTTCATCACACAGCTTGGAAAGTGGATGCTCTGTCTTTCAGTTGGAAAAACCTTCATGTGTATGCCTTTCCTCCTCTACCTCTTCTTCCAAAGGTACTATTAAAGGTCAGACAAGACAGGCCAAGGATGATTTTGATAGCTCCAGATTGGCCTCGCAACACTGGTACCCACTACTACGGAGTCTGGTAAGGAAGCCTCCATGGCCTTTGCCTCTGATTCCTCATCTATTGTCTCAGCAGGATGGTCATCTGCTCAATGTCAAGCTTCACTCTCTTCATCTAACAGCCTGGCATATTCTGTGTTGAAACACAGCAGGTCTCAACTTCCTCAACAAGTTTTAAATGTGATTATGGAAGCTAGAAGACCTAGTACAAGGAAAGTGTACGAGAAAATGGAAGAGATTTTTATTTTGGAGTACAGCAAAGAATTTGCAGGTTTCTGAGCCTAATTTGAGTGCGGCTCTTCAATACCTTACTGAGTTATTGGACAAAGGTTTGTCCTTCTCTTCTATTAAGATTCATGCTGCAGCGATTTCAGCTCACTATGATTGTGACCCACCATTGTTTTCACATCCTTTGTTCAAGCAGTTTCTTAGAGGGCAAAGAATATAAGACCCCCACGAGAGCTCCTACTCCTGCTTGGGATCTCAATTTTGTGTTGGAAAACTTACTCTACAACCTTTGAGCCTGCGGCTACTGCTGAATTGAAATACTTGTCATGGAAGACTGCTTTTCTGTTGGCTATTACTTCTGCAAGAAGGGTGTCTGAGTTGCAGGCCCTTATGGCAGTAGAGCCATTTTTGATTTTCCATAAGGATAGGGTATCATTACGTACTAATCCTTCCTTTATGCCTAAGGTGGTTTCTAGTGTGGCTTTAAACCAGACTATTCATTTGCCTACTTTTATGCAGACCCCAAGATAAGGGGAAAAGATTTTGCACACTTTAGATGTACACAGGCAATTGCGTTATTATTTAAGCAGGACTAGGGATTTTAGGCAGTCTCAGCAGTTGTTTGTTTCTTTTGCTTTGAGTTCAGAGGGCAAGCCTGTGTCAAAACAAACTATTTCTAGGTGGATTGGCTTTTGCATTGCATTTTGTTATTCCCATCATGGCAAGGAGATTCCAGCTGGGATTAGGCCTCATTCCACTAGGGCTGCTGCCACTACAACAGCATTTCTAAGGGGGGTGGCAACTAAGGATATTTTGGAAGCAGCTACTTGGAGTTCAGTGCATACTTTCTCTAAGCATTATCACCTTCCTATCTACTCTAAGTCTAGGGCTGGTTTTGCCACAGCTGTTTTGCAAGGCATGTTGTCAGCTCCTGCTTCTTTAGGATTTGCCAGCCTCCCTTCCCTCTGCTTTGGGATTCTACCCAATAGTAAGGACTGCAGCAATGGGGAACGAAGAACATAGTACAGTTTTGTACCTACCATAAATGTAGATGTTCGAGGATCCCATTGCTGCAGTCCAATTTGCCCTCCCTCCTTCCCCTCTGCGTTTAGGGGTGGTTGTGTAGGTGAGGTTTCATGCTTATATTTTTTGTATATGTCCTTGTATATCTTGTACATATTTTTGGTGCAGGTATTTTGGGCCTTGTCTTTTTAGGGTCTTCTGACATCTGGGGCAAGAAAAGACTGAGGATATGGCGTCGGTCATGCGCATTAGTACCCTGACGTACTGACGTCAGTCTAATGCGCCCTGACCGACGTCAGCCTTATACTCTGGTATTCTGGCCGACTGGATGCGGCCTATACCCAATAGTAAGGACTGCAGCAATGGGATCCTCGAACATCTACATTTATGGTAGGTACAAAACTGTACTTTCCTTCCCTGATGGAGAGTAAGGACATGCGTGATTTATTGAATTCTGGTGTTCCTTCCCTGATGGAGAGTAAGGACATGCATGATTTATTGAATTCTGGTGTTCCTTCCCTGATGGGGAGAGTAAGGACGTGCATGATTTATTGAATTCTGGTGTTCCTTCCCTGATGGAGAGTAAGGACATGCATGATTTATTGAATTCTGGTGTTCCTTCCCTGATGGAGAGTAAGGACATGCAAGATTTATTGAATTCTGCCACTCTTGTCACTTAACATTTTCTACATTGTGGTTTTGACACTTTGGAGGCTTCTTGCAGGGTTGCAGCCACTGGTTTTGTTATTAGAAGACATGCTTGGCTCAGGGAACAGCCCCTTTCATAACCTGTCATCTAAATTACTGGATGTTTTTTGGTAACAAAGCAGAGGAAGTAGAAGAGGTGTTAAAGTTGGAGTATAAGGCCAAATCTATGCAAACTGTTAAGGATTTTCTGCAAGTTCAGCCTCCTCGCTTTAGTAGACATTACCCTTCTAAGAATTGGACTTTTCCTGATCCTAGCAAACAGGGTCGCACTAGGCCTAGGGGGGTTACAGGTCTTCAAGGGGACAGACTTCCACCCTTCAAAAGGATAAGCACTGGCATGCTTCCTCTTCTAAATCTGGGAATTCTAAGCAGACCTCCCAAAGCAAGCATTCCCAATGACTCTGGCCTTCCCCTGCCTCTGCAGGCCCAGGGTTTCCTTTGTGGGGAAGGTTAGCCATTTTTGCAGATGTCTGGTCCACCATCACAGATGACAAATGGGTGCTCAAAATAGTATCCCAAGGCTACAAGTTCTCCTTTCACACCTTCCCTGTCCACCAAGGATACCCAGATATCCCCCCAAATCAAAGGGCAGAAGAAGAAAAACAAGTTTCTTCTTTACTAAACCTGGGAGCAATAGCCGGTTCCTGCACTACAGGTAGGCCAGGGTTTCTGCTCAAGACTTTTCCTGGTTCCCAAAAAAGGGGGCACCTGGCACCCTATTCTGGATTTGTCCTTTCTAAACACTTTTCTGGTGATTCCTAAGTTCAAAATGCTCACTCTTCAGCAGTTGCTGCCAATGCTGGCCAAGGATTCCTGGCTGGTGACTTTGGATCTCAAAGAAGCTTATCTGCACATCTCAATAAGGGAAAGCTGCAGGCAGTTTCTTTGCTTCAGGGTGGGAAAGGGACACTTCCAATTCTCTGTACTGCCCTTTGGCTTATCTATTGCTCCCAGAGTTTTTACGAAATGCCTGTCTCCAGTCGTTGCTTTTTGCTGGCAAAGAAACATTCAAATTTACCCTTACTTGGACGATTTTCTTATTCAAGCAAACTCTCCAAAGCAACTTCTAAAGGATTTGGACTCTGTAAAAAAAACCTTCTCACCTCTTTGGGCTACACTATCAACGAAAAGAAGTCAAAATTGGTACCCACCAGGGAGTTTGTATTCCTGGGAGTGAGTCTGAACACAGCCGCCCAACTGGTATTCCTCCCTCAAGAGAAACAAATGGATCTCTTTCAAATTACTTCAAGAATTTGGCAAGCATGACCCAGCTCTCTGCAAGGCAATTCCTGCAAGCCCTGGGATTCATGTATTCTGATTCCATATGCCAGACTGTTTGAGGAAAATACAATGGTACCTCAAGAACCTTTGGTGTCAACACACTCAGGATTTAGACTTCATGGTTCCTCCGATTCCCTGCCTGCAGACGGAGTTTCTTTGCTGGGTGACTGCCTGTTCACAGAACAAATGCCTGCCTTTTTGTCCACCTCCTGCCAGCCAGACTCTCACCACAGATGCCTCGGAATACGCTTGGGGAGCACATCTAGAGGGCAGATACATTCAGGGGACTTGGAGCTATCAACAGATTCATTTGCACATAAATCTGAAGCAGTTGATGGCAGGCCAGCAGGCCCTGATGGCTTTCAAGCATCTACTCTCTCCTGGTACTTTTCTAGTCAGGACAGACAACACCACAATCAGGTGATACATCAACAAGCAGGGAGGGACTCTCTTACCCCCTGTGCAGACGAAGCATGATTCTGTGGTCCATAGCACCTTCCATGGGCATTCATCTGATAGCTCAGTTTCTTCCAGGAAGGCTCAACGCCTTGGCAGACCGGTTGAGCAGGAGGCAGGTCCTGGATCCTCATGAGTGGCAACTAAACAAGACCATCTCCTATCGCATCATTCAGCATTGGGGCACTCCCCAGGTGGATCTCTTCTCATCTCCGACCAACCACCTTCTTCCAACCTTTTGCACCAGGGAACATTATGGCAAAGCTTGGAAGGTGGATGCTCTGTCCTTCCCCTGGACACAGCTCGCAATCTATGCCTTCCCTCCTATGCTTGTTCTTCCCAGAGTGCTGTTAAAGATAAGGGATGAAAAACCAAGGGCCATTATCATAGCTCCAGACTGGCCCAAGCAACATTGGTATCCACCACTTCGCAGTCTCTCCCAGTCTCAGCTTTGGCATCTTCCCCTGATACCAGATCTCTTGGTTCAGGAGGGAGAACAAATTCTACATCCTCATCTTCAGACTCTGCATTTGGCAGCCTGGCTCATAGTATAAACCTTTCCCAACAGGTGATTGAGGTTCTTCGTGAGGCCAGGAGACCTAGCACTAGGAAATCTTACGCAGATAAATGGAAAAGATTCTGCATTTTGATGCAGACTAGAGGGGAGAAGACCCTTCTCAACCTCCTCTTCCTCTTATTCTTGACTATCTGGCAGGCTTGCTTAATGGTGGACTTTCTTTTTCGTCTATCAAAATCCATGCTTCAGCTATTTCTGCTCATTGTTACTTTGAGCATCCCATTTTCTCTCATCTCTTGATGTAACAGTTCCTCAGGGGAGCTAGCAATTTAAAGCCTTCCAGAAGGGCACCTACTCCTGCTTGGGATCTCGATTTTGTACTTGAAAAACTTACTCTGCCTCCTTTTGAACCAGCTGCCTCAGCAGAGCTGAAGTTTCTCTCCTGGAAAACTGTCTTTCTCTTGGCTATTACTTCAGCTAGAAGAGTTTCTGAGCTGCAGGCCCTAATGGCAGTAGAGCCTTTTATCATGTTCTATGTGGATCGGGTTTCTCTTCGAACTAATCCCGCCTTTATGCCTAAGGTGGTTTCTAGCCTGACTCTTAACCAGTCTATCCACATGCCTACCTTCATTCCTAATTCTCAGAATAAAGGAGAAAGGTTACTGCACTCCCTGGATGTGCATAGACACCTTAGATTTTACCTGGACAGGACTAAACCCTTTCGAAAGTCGGATCAGTTGTTGGTTAGTTTTGCACCTGGAGCTCAGGGCAAAGCTATTTCTAAACATACCATTTCTAAATGGATTGCTCATTGTATTCACTTTTTTTACTTACAGCATGGCAAGGTTCCTCCACAAAGTATTAGGACCCATTCTACTAGAGCAGCCTCTTCCTCAGCAGCTTTTTTAATAGGTGACTGTACTAGGGACATCCTGGAAGCAGCTACCTTCTGTCCACACTTTCACAAAGCATTACAATTTACCCTTGTTTTCTAAGTCCAGGGCTGGTTTTGCCACTGCAGTGTTGCAGGGCATTCTTACCAACCCGTAAACAGTGGGTGTTCCTCCTCCCTTTTGTTTTTTTGTTTTCCTGGGTTTTGGGAATCAGCCCATTTTGTAAGGACTGCAGCAGTGAAACACGATTAACATAGTACATTTGTGTATTCTTACCATTAATGTAGATGTTCAAGTGTATTCACTGTTGCAGTCCTGTTCCCCCACCTCCATCCCCCTTTTTTTCTTAGGGCAGAGACTGGATTTTTCTTTAACTGGTCTAGCCTTCTTGGGGTCTCCTGACAGTTAAGGCAAGAAAAACTGAGGAAATGACGTTGGCTGCCTTCCTTTGTACCCGACTTCCCGATGTCAGGCTTACAACCGAAGGCAGCTGACGTCATATACCAAGGACTTTGGTATTCTGGCTGACTGTGGGCTACCAGGAGCCAAATAACCCATTTTGTAAGGACTGCAGCAGTGAATACACTCAAACATCTACATTTATGGTAAGTGTACACAACTGTACATTTTCCTTTACCTGGACAACTGGCTTCTGGCTGCACCCACCAAACATCAGCTTCTTCAGGACAGGGAACAATTCCTTCAGGTAGCTATGACCTTGGGCATCACAAATTTTCCCAAATCAAAATTGGAGCCTCTCCATTCCCTGGAAATCATTAGAACGCTGTTGATTACTTCTCTGTGCAAGGTCTTTCTTACCATGGGCAGGATTCAGTCTCTTCAGGGCCAGGTGAGCATTCTTCTAGAGACACCTCAGCCATCAGCAGCCCAAGTCCTTCAGGCTCTGGGATCTATGGCAGCAACCATCATCATCTTACCCTTGGCAAGGCTACCCATGTGGGTTCTTCAATGGGCCCTATCAGTTCAGTGGTCACTTCTGGACCAGCCCCTGTCACATCCCATTTGGCTATCCAGAACCTGCCGGTCCTCTCTCATATAGTGGTTACACTCTGGGTCTAGCAGTGGGTCGAGCTTTCATGGCTCCCTCTCCACTGCCCATGGTCACCATGGGTGCCTCCTGACTCGGGTGGGAGGGTGTTGGCTGGGACGGACTGTTCAAGGGACGTGGTCAGAGTTAGAGACCAATCTTCACATCAGCATTCTGGAGATGAGGGCAGTGCTTCTGGTGTTACAGGCACTGCATTCTTTTCTCTCCCAAGGAACAATTGCGATACAGACAGACAAACATGGCAGTGGTCTGGTATATCTGCAAACAGGGAGGAACCAGATCTTACCCTCTTTGTCGAGAGGCCATGAGATTGTGGGAATGGGTGATCTCCTCAGGCCACTTTCTTGTTTAAACGCACATTCTGGGGAGTTGCAATATTTTAGCGGACAAACTCAGCAGGACCATTTTGTCTCCTCACCAGTGGTCTCTGAAACGGTCATTGGCAGACATGATCTTCCAGAAATAGGGTCAACCGAACTGTGATCTTTTCGACTCCCCTTCCAACGCCAAGTGCAGCGACTTCTTTGCCCCGATTACTCCCAAAGAAGGGACTCCCTGAGACGCTGTAGTTCATGCTTGGCCCCTCGGTCTGCTGTATGCGTATCCTCCACTTCCTCTTATGGAAAAATTTCTTCAGAAGGCTCTGAGGTCGAGTTGCAGTGTGATCCTCATTGCCCCTTTCTGGCCTCGTCAGGTTTGACTTGCCCTTCTTTGGTCTCGGTACCTCCTCTGATTCTTTGTCTGTCAGGATCTGATTTCCAGTCCGGTGGGCAACTTTCATTCGGATCTGAACAGTCTGAAGCTCACAGCTTGGCTTCTGCAGTTCCAGTGATGGCTGGAGTTCCCAGGCCATCATCCCATGTGAAGCATATTTTGCTTTCCGCTCACAAGTCGTCCACTAAGAAGATCTGTGCTAGTAAATGGAAGAGGTTTTCAATTTGGGCATCCCACCATTCGGTGGATCCCTTTACTGGCTCTGTTCCTTCAGTTTTAGACTTTCTGGCTTGTATTTTTAGCCAAGGAGCCAGTTCATCTGCCGTGAAAGTCTAACTCACTGCCATATCCCATTATCATGTCAGGCTAAAGCATTCTTCTTTGGCCCCTTCTAGATTGTGAAAGACCTTTTTGAAAGGAACGTTTCTTTTACGGCCTCCCATTAAGGAATCCGGTTCCCCCTTGGGACCTAGCTTTTGTTCTTCAGGCGCTAATGTCGTCTCTCTATGAGCCCTCTGCGAAGGTGGAGATTCAGTTTCTGTCATGGAAAACCGGCTTTATTGATTGCTCTCACTTCCTCCGAGCAGGTCTTTGTTTTCAACCCCCGTACCTCATTTTTCACAAAGACAGGTTTTCTCTTAGACCAAATCCTTCCTTTATGCCCAAGGTCACATCGGAGAAGAATATTAATGAGGTTATCCATCTTCCCGTGGTCTTTCCAGTGTTTCAGAACAAAAGAGAATACCAATTATATATGCTTGACGTTCATCGACCGCTTAGTTTCTATCTTGATTGGACTTCAGGAAAGATTTGGTCCTATTAGTTATTTGTATCCTTCTCGAAGTCTAGATTGGGATTGCTTGTTTCCAAGGTAACTGTTGCCAATCCTGCTGTAGTGGTGCTGTGGTAGCTTTGTTGCCTCACAGCAAGATGTTGTCCCGTTTGATTCTCAGCTAGAGCGTCTTCTGTGTGGAGGCATGCGTGAATGGGCATGCCCTCGTTGAAGGTTGTGCGTCAGGGCTGGTAACTCGGCATGTAAAAATCCACTACCAAACATTAGTGGACCGGAGTTCTGCTGTGGCGACCCCTAACCGGAATAAGCAGAAAGAGACAACAACATCAGAAGCATTGTGTTCCCCTTCCTTCTGCTTCTGCAGTGAAGGCACATTCTTTCAGGCTTGTGTCCATCTCCTCAGCTTTTTCCTCCAGGGTACCAGTGGACGAGATTTGTGCTACAGCTACATGGGCTAGGTCTCAAACATTCATATCCCATTATACATTGGATAATTCATCTAGGAGCAGAGCTTCCTTTGGTTCTGCCGTGCTCCGGAACATCCTTCCTTAAGGCCACCCAGGGCACAAGAAGCTGGGGACTCTGTCCTGCAGGTTGAAGATTAGTTGAAGAAGACAATGTCAGATAAAGAAGTTATGTACTCACCATAACATTCCATCTGTATTGTATTTCTTCATTTGTCTTCAGCCTTCCCTCCCTCTTTTCCCCTTTCCATGAGTGCTAGACTTGGCAGAGGAGGCTTTTTGCTCACTCTCTATGCCTCATCTTTTACAGGTGTTTGTCAGTCACTGTTGTTTTTAGGTCTAGGTCAGGTACCTTTTGTTGTCAAACTCGATCTGAAGGGATGGAGGAGAGAAGGGCATTATGGGTAGGGGAGAAGCTCAGTTTTGGCACTGTAGCTTGGATATGGTCGGCACGACACCGATGTCATGCCTATACCCGCCGGTTGAAGACAAATGAACAAGAATTCAGATGAAACGTTATGGTGAGTACATAACTTCTTTTTTGTACTTAAAATATAAGGGCTAGAACTTCATGGGAATGTATGGCTTAGTCTTCAAAAGATCTAGTAGCCTAATAAGTGATCTGAAGTTGTTAATTTTTTTTCCATTCCTCACTGATGGGTACGGTTCCAAACCCTCAGAACCGAGTCGGCCAAATGCCAAGCTAGTATACACCAAACTCTCAAGCCACGCTACTACCCACAATGCCCTTCATCCCATACCTCAGATCTCGTTTGCAGCGCAGCCATATAGCAGTGTTGTCACTGAGCTCTCTAGCTAAGTAGTTTTGAATTATTCAAACGTGTATTTCTTCCATACTTTCTCTTCTAGTGGCTGCTTATAGTCTAGCTCTACCCACAGGTATTTCTTTCCTTACCGTTGTTGGTATTTTCCTGCCTTTTCTTTACCTTTTACCACCCTCGTGGTAACTCTTCATACCATTGCTGGTAGTCTGGCTCTTTTTCTCCTTCCTTTCTCTGTTTGAGCGAGTGTTAGTATGTCTGAGAAAAAGGGTACTTCAGGTTTTAAACATTGCACGTCGTGCAGTGGTAAATTACCTAACAGTGACTTGCATTTTAAATGCGTTTATTGTTTGGACGTCTCGCATCTTTCTGCGACTCCCTCATGTGATATTTGTGCGAGTTAGTCAACAGACATTGAATGAACGGCGCAACAAGTTGATTTTGAAAGAATTGCTTTCCTCTCCTTTCTCTGAGGCTATTTCTGTGGAGGTCTCAACCCCTCCAGGCAAGGATAAGAAGCGCCCACGCTCAGACCCTTCTTCACCGGCTGGTGATAGGGCCAAAAATCATCGATCTAAGACTGGTAGATCTTCCTCTGAGCATCGACTCGCTGTCTCGGTGCCAGCAATTTCAGCACCTAGCACAGTTTCTGGAAAGTCTGGTTCGTCTTTGCCGGGCTCGGCACCGACAACTACTGAACTGATGGTTTCGTCGGTTCTGACCTGCCTGGTTCAGAACACTTCAGCACCGACCTCGCATTTACAGGCTCCGGCTCCAACGATCTCGGATCCGATCTTGACTAATTACCCTGATTGTCACTTCGGCTCCAAGTTCCCTCTTGGTGCTGACTTTACTGTTTACTCAATTCAAATCAGAATCCTCGGCTCCATTGAGTTCATTACCACGGACCAGATATTCGTCTTCTGTGGACCTGTTTGCCGGGCAACCCTACAGTCCTTTCATGGACCGGCCTGAATCCCCTTCTGGGATATCGATTAGGTCTGCCAGGAGTGTGTCCGAAATAGACATTGTTCGTCTCGTGGATCAGGTATTGACTGCAAGCGGAATCTCCAGACCCTGTTCCACTCTGGGTGTTGGGATTTTTCCTCCTTTGACTCCTTCGTATTCTCCTGATGGGGATCTTTCGGTCCCAGGACGCCCTTGCCTATTGCTTTCAACGAGACCCCTTCCTACGACGCCGACTGCTTTGATGCCTGAAGCATCTAAGTCCTGGTGAGCTTCAGTTCCGACGACAGCTCACCTTACTCAACCCCTTGCTTCGGGGGTGGAATATTCAGTTCCCATCTCAGATCCGAGAGTTATTTCCGCACTGAACCCTTCTCAAACGTCAGTCTTGGAGGTGGGCCATTCGGAGCGGGGTGTGACCCCGGTTCCGGTTCCGATTCAGTCCTATTTGGTTCCAGGCTCCCATCCCTCTTTGGGTAGACCCGCCTGCCGGATTATGGAGAGGGCGCTGGTGGCGAACAATCCTCCTCTTTTCAGCTTCGCCTTTGGTTCCCCCACTTACTCAGCCATCGTCAGCCCTTTGCAGGGGACCACTAATCCAAAGCACCCCCCTTTCCGAGGCTTCTTCGGACATTCACACCAAAGAGGCCCCTCGGAAGAGGGTGTGCAAAAGAAAACACATGTACTCACCTGAACAGTCCCTTACTGAGGATACGGATTACGATGATGGGAAAGGTTCCCCTAGATCACCCCTTGACTATGTTTCCTTTGGGGACATCTTGGAGATTTTGAGTCAGTGGGGTGACTGGAAATCTTCCAGCCCTTCTCCAAAGGAATCCGTATTCTTACAAGATTTCTGTTCCCGGCCCACTACGTCCTGGATGACCCCCTCCTGCAGATGAATTGGTCAAATTCATCATGTAGCAAGCGTGGAAGAGTCCGGATTCAGTAGAAGCTATCCCCAGCAGATCAAAGTATTTTCTCCTCCAGATCAACCCCATTGGTTGAAAGGCTTGCCAGTAGATGCTGTGGTGGTGGCGGCAGCCACAAAGAAGGACTTGGCAGAAGAGAGTCCGGCTGTTCATCTGCCCAACAGGGAGTCCTGGGCGGTGGACAGGCTAGGGAAGCAAATCTTTGCTGCAGCGACCTTTGCCGTGCGTTCGCCGAATTTCTTGGCACACTTTGAGACTCCAGAGAGACCTTATTTCCGAACTCTCTGGTACCATCGTGGGTCAAGTGTCGGATGGAGCATGTGACAAAGTGGCCTCCCAACTTGCCACCCTTGAAGTGATTTCAAATTCCTCCATGAGGTTGCTCTCCCATGCAACCGAAGGAGCAGCTAGAGCAGCAGGTGCTGGCATGGTTGTTCGACGTCATGCCTGGATGCTCATTTCTGACCTACCGGATTCCTTCAAGTCTTCCTTTTTGAACGCCCTATTGAGCCCTCTGCACTCTTTGGTTCTAAGGTCAAGGATACTTTGGCCAGGTGCGAGTAGGACGGAAAGACCTTGTCTGCCTTGGGCCTGCACTTCTCCAAACCTCAGCTTTCCTTCTCCAGAAATCAGAGGAGTGGACAGTTGTGGCACAAGAAGTCGCAAGGTTTCTTTCATGATGCGCGTGGCGAGGACTCCTCTAGAGGCAGAGGAGGGTCCAACGGTGGAAGATGTCCCTTTTCGGGGCAGAGGGGGTTACTGGAATCAGGGCTCCAGAGATTCTTTCTCCGGTAGGCCCTATCAGTGCTCCTGAAGCGTTGCCCGATTGCTTTCCTTTGGAAGCAGTCGGGGCGTGTTTCTCTCTGCACCAAGCAGCCTGGTCCTCCATTACCGACGATCCATGGGTGCAGAGAATTATCACCAGAGGCCATCACATTCCCCTCAAATCCTTTCCAAGACCTCAATTCTCCCTTCCCAACATTCCACCCAGTCAAAGGGAGGAGGCAGCTTCTGAAATCAAGAAGCTTCTTCTAAAGCGAGTCATCCAAAAGGTCCCCCCAGATCAATGCGGATTTGGGTTCTACTCCATACTCTTTTTGGTTCCAAAAAAGACGGACTGGAGGCCCATTCCGGATCTCAGTCATTTGAACGGGTCAGTTATACAGACCAAGTTCCGAATGGTCACTATTCAATCCATCCTTCCATGCCTTCGGGAGGGTGTGTGGATGTGCTCTCTAGATGTCTGGGATGCGTATTACCACATTAAACTGGACAAACGCTCCAAGAGGCTTTTGCGCTTCCGGCTGGGAGCCAATAATGTTCAATTCAGAGCCCTACCTTTCGGTCTCTCGACGGCCCCCAGGGTGTTCGCAAAATGTCTAGCAGTGGTGACAGCTCACTTGAGACTGCACGGATTCCTGGTGTTTCCTTATCTGGACAGTTGGCTCCTCTCTGCCCCCACCGAGCGTCTGCTGACCAGGGCCCTGCACCACTCTCTGTCTCTGGGTATTACTGTCAATTGGGAAAAATCAAACTTTCAGCCCTCACAACAATTGGAATTCATAGGGGCTATGTTCAACACTCAGCTTGGTCTAATATCTCTTCCTCATCACAGGCTCTTAAGACTGAGAACACAAGTGCAAGTGATACTCGTCCGCAGGAAAGTGTCTGCAAGGGAAGTTTTGCGGGCTCTGGGTTCCATGGCGGCAGCCATTCCCATTGTTCCGTTGGCCAGGCTTCATATGCGCCCGTTACAGTGGCTTCTTCAAACTCAATGGCTACACAATCATCATCCCTTGAACGCACTAATCCTCATCACCGATCTTTGCAAGCAGGATCTCCTTTGGTGGATGAGAATGGACGAAAGTCTTTGGTGTCGCCCCTTTCAACCTCTTCACCTCAGCGCCACAGTGACTACGGACACTTCCCTGATAGGCTGGGGGGGCCATTTTCAGGGAAGACCTGTTCAAGGCACGTGGTCTCCTCTAGAAGTCGACTTACACATCAGCGTTCTAGAGCTCAGAGCTGTGATACAAGCTCTCCACCCTCTTCTTCCTCTCGGACCGATTGCTATCCATTCTGTCAACACGTCTGTGGTCTGGTACATCAACAAGCAGGGAGGGACCAGATCTTACCCCCCTTTGCTGCAAAGCCATGAGAATTTGGCAGTGGGCAATAGCTACCAACCGTTTCCTGATTTCTACACACATCCCGAGGAGTTCCAATGTGATTGCGGACAGGCTGAGCAGATGCATCCTGCTTCCTCACCAATGGTCTCTCAACCCGGAAGTGGCGGAGGAAATTTTCAGCCGCTGGGGCTGGCCTTGCTGCGATCTGTTTGCCTCCCTCTCCAATGCGAAGTGCAGCAGCTACTTTGCCCTCTTTTCTCTGCAGGGGGAGTCCCCGAGAGATGCTCAGACTCTTGATTGACCCACGGGTCTCCTGTACACTTATCCTCCCGACCCCTTGATACCCTTGGTCTTAAGGAAAGCTACTCGGTTGAGAAGCAGAATGATTCTTATTGCCCCATTCTGGCCTCATCAGGTTTGGTTCCCCTTCCTTCAGCCACACCTTCTCTGACCCCCTTGGATTCTTGACTTCCGTCAGGATCTCATTTCTCACTCCCAAGGGTTGTTGTCTCTAAATGTGGCCACTCTCAAACTGACAGCTTGGTTGCTCCATTTCCGTTAGTAGCCAGGCTTGAGTCACTTTCTTCTCCGGTACGGAATATTATTTTGGCCTACCACAAACCTACCAGAAAACTTTATAAAGACAAGTGGAAATGTTTCTCCTTGTGGGCAGAAGAGATGTCTCTGGATCCTGTTTTTGTTCCAGTAGGTACAGTTCTTCAGTACCTGACCAAGCTTTTCCTTAACGGGGCTTCTGCATCCATGATTCGGGTCCATCTAGCTGCCATCTCCAATTTCCATGATGGTTCAGACGGAATTCCTATTATTTCTTGCCATCTGTGTAAGACTTTCTTGAAGGGGATTTTTCATTCTAGACCTCCCATTAGGCAACCTGTGGAATCATGGAATCTGTCTAGGGTGCTTCAAACTTTGACTCTACCTCCCTTCGAGACGGCTGCAACCTGTGATGTGAAGTTTCTGTCCTGGAAGACCTTGTTTCTGGTGGCGATTACTTCAGCCAGACGTGTATCAGAGCTGCAAGCATTATGTATTAAAAGTCCTTATTTGATTTTCCATAAGGACAGAGTATCACTTCGCACCAATCCCACTTTCTTACCCAAGGTGGTTTCGGAATTCTCTATTAATCAGTCCATTGAGTTCCCCGGGTTTTTCCCTAATTATACCAACAAAGAGGAATACTGTCTTCATTCCTTGGATGTCCACAGAAGTTGCGGTTTTATTTGGACAGGACAAAGTCTTTTCAAAAGTCAGATCAGCGTTTTGTTGCCTTTGCGGGCTATAGAAAGGGATCGGCACTGTCTAAGGTTATCTTGTCTAAATGGCGTAGGGACTGCATCTCCTTTGTTTATTCTCTGACTGAGAACCAGCTCCTGTCCGCATTAAACCTCATTCCACTAGAGCTGTGGCCGTTTCTGGCACCTTTCATGCTAGGGCTTCCATGGATGATATTTGTGCAGCTGCCACCTGGGCTAAACTCCATACCTTTATCAAGCATTACAAATTGGATCTGATCTCCAGGGGTAGAGCTGCCTTTGGCTCTATGGTTCTCCAGAATGTTCTTCCATGAGGGCCACCCAGATTCTGTAGTAGCTAGGGACTCTGTCCCATCAGTGAGGAATGGAAGAAGATTAACAACTTCAGATAAAGAAGTTATGTCTTACTATAATGTTCCATCTGAGTTGTTTATTTTCTTTCATTCATCACACCCTCCCACCTTCCCCCGCCAAGGCTTCTGGTGGATCTGTGGGTCGTTTTGGTGTGTTAGGGTGTTTGCGCAGAGATGGCCTCTGCCTCTTTTTCTGTTTCTGTTTTTTATATATATGTTGCTATTATGGTTCTGCAAACTTGATCTGAGGTATGGGATGAAGGGCATTATGGGTAGTAGCGTGGCTTGAGAGTTTGTTGTATGCTAGCTTGGCATTTGGCCGACTCGGTTCTGAGGGTTCGAAACTGTACCCATCAGTGATGAATGGAAGAAGATCAACAACTCAGATGGAATGTTATGGTAAGACATAACTTCTTTTTTATGAACCTATAATGAAACTTTGTACGTTTTTATTTCATTTATTTAACAGTGTACCTATAAACAGATATGGCATTAAAATATGTAAATGTTGGAGGACCAAGACTAACTGGGAGGACAAAAGTAGTGTGATGCCCAAATCATAACAGTTTAGTGCTCTGCCTGTAGCGGTCATTTAATGTCTTGATGCTGTGTAAAGCAGCGAAGACAGTCTTTGGACATAATGGCATCCTTCATTAGTGCCTCCCGTTTCCTTTCTTGTTACATTGCTTGAAACTGGTACTGGAGCCTTTTCACTTAATGTAGTCTTGTTACGTATGCTAGTGTTCCTGCGTGCCTTCCTTCTTGGGTAACTGGGTTGGGAGACTAAGTTTAGAACTGTTTTTTCTCTTTGCATTGGCAGAGATCCTGTAGGAACTTGAAAGGAGGTAGAGCATGACTAGCTGATGTCCTTCTATTCCGATGTTGCAGTATTCTTGGTGTTGGATTACCTGCCTTCAGGTGACCCATACGTCAGCTCCTATACAAAAGCTTTAGCTTGGCTGTTGCAGCTGTGTGAGACATCATACATAAGCCCATATACCAGGGACACACTGTATGACGTATGCACACACAATCCTCAGAACTTTTCAGCCGCAGACGACTTTGCATCGTAAGATCACTCTCCAGACGTCGGTTCAACTATAGATAAGTAACCCATTGAGTTTTTTGCATTTCTAATATTTTAGCGATCTTTCGCATTGCTTAGGCTTGGTTGTTGTAGCTTTCAGCTGATGTCAGGTAAAAAGGGAAAGTGCCAATGCGGGCGCCAAATTCCCCATAAGAACGCCCATGACAAATGCGTTTTCTGCTTAGGCCAGGAACACAAGCATAATGCCTGCCCTATTTGTAAATCTTTTGTGCCCAAGACTTTACTTAGCCGTCTGGCAGCTTTCAACCTTTACGTAGAAAAGCAGCGCCTCAAATGGCAGGTTCTCAGGATGGATCCTGCTTCGGAGGTCGCCCAAGAACCTCCACATAAGAAGGCCAAGATGCCTAGGCCTTAATCGCCTGCCGATTTGCACCCAGACATCCCACCAACTGCCGATATAGGAGTTGAAAAGCATTTGGCGGATCCGTCGGCTCCATCGATCTCCCTCGCGGTGGCTGCTGCACAGCCGATGTCCAGCACGTCCATGGAGCTTTCTCAGACACCGACGCCTGTTGATGTTGAGGGGGAACCAGATTTGGGGGTTCCTTCGACCAGGATCCAGACCTCGGATATAGCCGCTGCCAAACCCAGCTCTAGACCTACCAAAAAGAAGCAGAAAACTAAACATATTTCACCTGCTTCTGAAGGCCCTCCAGACTGGGAGGCCTTCACCTCCTGTCTTATGCAGGCCTTTATGGCCCTTAGGCTTTCTGCCTCAGCCACAACTACATTGCCTCTTCTAAGCCCTAGGCCTACCTGTGCTGCTTCTATTCCTATGGCTCCCCTCCCTGAGGAAGAAGAAGAACTTGAATCTGCCTACTCTTCCTTGGATGAATCCATCTCTTATGCATCCCAGATTGCTTCTCCCAAGGAGTATTACTCTCCTGATGAGGATTCTGTGGAAGGGGATTCTCCACTGACGACATTACATTTGGTGAAACTATCACAAAAATGAAAGACTACTTCAAATTGGAACCCAAAAAAGATACTTTGAACTGCTGTAAGTGGAGTCCCCCTCCCCTTCAGCTGTTTCCCCTGTTCTTCCTGCATACTTGGATGCCTTTACTGCAGCCTGTAGAACTCCTGACTCACAGCCCCCTGCACCTAAGCACCCAGACTGCTTCTACAAGGTGCCAGAGGAACAAAAATTCCTCATAAAGCCACCCTTAGCAGATCCAGCAGTGATTGCCACTGCCCCTGATAAAGAGTCTAGGTCGCTACCTTCTGTCTTCTTATTGCCCACGGATAAAGATAGCAAATTCATGGATAGGATAGGCAAGAAAGGTGTACACTTCCTTCACTTTGGCCTTCAGAGCAATTAACTATCAAACACACATGACAAAGTATGCCCTGGACTTAGCTATGCTGGCTTCAATTCCTGACAGTCCCATTAAAACGGATATCTCCTCCAAATTGTCTTTAGCACTACAAGTGGCTAGACACTCCATAAGATGCAGCTACAATGCCTCAGAAGCTTCTGCTCGCTCTGCAGCATCACCATCTGTCCTTAGGAGATATTCTTGGCTTAGACTACAGAATCTGCTAGAGGACTTAAAGTCCAAAATCTTGGACGCCCCCCTGGATCACAACTTCCTCTTTGGAAAGCAGTCTGAAGACCTATTTAAGAATCTGCAAGAAAAAAAGTAAAGAGTTACAGGATATTAAACATCTCCTGGTATCCCCGATACCCAAATTTTATAGTAACTACCCAGCTAAGACTACCTTTGTTAGGCATAACCCGCATTCTGCTGCCTCCTCCTCCAGACCCAGAAGAGGAACTAGACATTCCTCATCCATGCCCACTGGCCCACCTCCTCAACCTTGACAGCCCTTTCAGAACAGGGGAGGTCCCAATAATGCGTGACTGCCTTGCTCATCTGACCCTCTCAGCTTACCTTACCCACTGTTTCCCCTTCTGGCAGAAAATCACCACAGACCAATTGGTATTAACCATTATTCAAAAAGGATACTTTCTATCCTGGAAACAAATTCTCCCCTGAAAAGGCATTCCATTTCCCACAAAAAAAACAGTGCCATCTCCTTCCACAAATTCTGTCAGGCCTGCAACAACAAGGCACAATGGAGCCTGTTCCCACAGGGCAAGAAGGAAAGGGATTCTACTCCTGTCTGTTTCTGGTCCCTCGAAAGGACGGTTCCTGGAGACCCATTTTGGATCTCTCCTTCCTAAACCTGTACCTTGCAGGTACCATCCTTCAAATTGCTGTCATTTCCCATTCTCTTGCTCCTCACCCTCAAATGCTTTCATGATCACCTTGGACCTAAAAGATGCTTACCTGCACATTACCATCAGGGCTTCACACAGACATTTCCTGCATTTCTCTGGCCCATCCTCGCACTTCCAATTTACAGCCTTGCCCTTTGGCTTATCCACTGCCCCAAGAGTGTTTACTAAGTGCCTAGCTTCCCACTTCTTGATGTTCTTCGTGTTTCACTGTTGCAGTCATTACATTTGGGTTATCTGCTTGCAGGTAGCCCTGAGTCAGCCTGATTAACAAAGTCTTGGGTCCTGCGTCGGTTGCTGTCCCTTCTTCCATGACTTCAGGTCGTCAGGGGTATAAAACATGCAGCCGACACCATTACATCAGTCTTTCTTGCCATGTGGTGCCCGAAGCAGAAGCACTTCGCAAGTCCAGGTCGGCCGACTCCTGAAATTTTCGTTTTTGAGTTTCAGAACCGAAGTCTTTTTCTTGCTCCTTACTGATGTCAGTAAAAGTTAATAATTGCATTACTCGTGGAAAGCAAATACCTCATAAAGATTTTCATTCGTACTGTATTCCTTGCCTAGGCCCTGACCACGACGTACCTTGCAGTCGGTTTTGTGCTTTATTTAATCAATGCGCTATCCGTAGTCGGTATTTTTTCGCCTCTAAATATTTTGGTTCTCGGTTTAATTATCCAGAAATGTCGGTTAGCCATCCAACTACCGGGATTCCGAAAAAAGGCAAAGATAAAGACAGAGACAGGCTGCCAAGGTCCAAAACTGCCGACGACGCTTCTCCTAAGCCAGTCGCCAGTTCGCTGGTACTCCGTGAGGAGCTTTCGTAGCCCCTGATACCCGCTGCTTCTGATTCGTAGGCCTCTACTGAGACCCATTCAGAGTCCGGTGTGCCGCGAGATACTTCAGTTATGGAACCCGCGGATGTCTCTACCTTGGATGGGCCCGGAGCCGCTGTGCAGGCACTGGCCTCTGAGGGTTGTATTCAGGCCTACGGACTTGCATATTAAACCGCCGCCTCCTTTTTTTACTTGGGCCTAATTCTCGATCTAAGCCTAAAAAAACGGCGCCCAGGCCACATGCTCAGGCCTCTATGCTTAAAAAAACAAATGATAAGAATGGCTGAAGGTCTAATAACTCTAATCAGGGGTAGCCAACCCCCCCCCCCCTTCTAAGAGTCCTAGGACTGAAGTTGATTATGAATCTTCTGATCAGGATTCTGTTTTTTCTGATTCTTCTGATGATCGGGATTTGCCCTTATTTACTTTTGAAGATTCTGATGCAGAGGACTCTATTTCCTCTGCTTCCCCTCTTGAGGATTTTTCTTTTGGGGAAACCTTACATACTCTAAGAGAGCATTTCCACTGGGAAAGTCAGGATTTTTCTGATTCAGAAAAGAGGCTTAGGGATTTTTTTCTCCTGGTTTACTATCATATTTTCAAAGCTAACTCCGTCGACTGGACTTTTGTCAAACACGGAAATTCGAAAACTGCAATGTCAGACATCAAAAGCCAACCTAGAAACGGTTTTAACATGGGTCGAGATAGGTGTTCATTGTTATTGCCAAACTACAAACCTCTCCCCTATCTCAGAACCCAGACATTCCAAAGGCTCCACTTCCAATCTTGGAATAATACGACTCCCTCCTATGGTAAACTGTCTTAGTGACTTCCTTTTAAAATTTCCAAGCACTTATCAACTGCCCCTTTTTGGGGAAAAGATTGCTGTTCATGCAAAGAATTGGGAACTCATTTCCCAGGACAAGTGGATTTTAAATATAGTGTCTCAGGGATACAGATTTCACTTCCATACGTTGCCAACACCAAGCGGGTGGCCGGTCCTACCCCCAAATCAGTGGACAGAGGCCCAAAAACAAGTACTTTCTCTCTTAAGCATGGGGGCTATTCAACTGGTGCCAGAAGAGGAAAAAGGGACAAGGTTTCTACTCGAGACTTTTCCTGGTACCCAGGAAAGACAATTCATGGTGTCCTATCCTGGACCTGTCTACTCTAAACACGTTTTTTTGGAGATTCCAAAATTCAAGATGCTGACTCCACCAATTACTTCCTATGCTAGGTAAAGATGCCTGGTTGGCAGCACTAGATTTAAAAAAAGCATACCTGCACATCCCAATCAGGGAATCTTGCAGAAGATGCCAATGCTTTAAAGCAGGCTACACGCACTGTCAGTTCTCTGCGCTGCCCTTTGGCTTACCTACTGCACCCAGAGTATTCACAAAGTGCCTAGCTCCAGTTATTGCATTTTGCAGGCAAAGAAATATTCAAATATACCCATACCTGGACGATTGTCTAATTCCGGCAGAAAGCCAGGACATACTTTTGAATCATCTAGCCTTTGTACAAAGGGTTCTAACTTGAAATGGGGTACACCATAAACGAAAAGAAATCGCAACTGGTACCCTGTCAACAAATTATATTCCTGGGAGCAAGCTTGAATACAACTTCCCAGATGGCTTACCTCACGCCAGAGAAACAAATTCATTTGGCAACCTACTTCAAACAAGTGGCCACAAAAACCCTGCTACCTGCAAGACAAATACTGCAGGCCTTGGTGTTCATGGCCTCCTGCATTCTTCTAATTCCATATGCAAGACTGCATATGAGGAAACTACAGTGGTATCTAAAAAACCTATGTTGTCAACATTCTCAGGACCTAGAAACAATGATTCCTATCATACCTTGCCCACGCCTAGAGTTCCTTTGGTGGACAGAGGCCTGCCACCAAAACAAGGGACTACCTTTCACACCACCCCCTGCCGCTCAAACCCTAACAGACGCATCAGACTATGCATGGGGGGGCTCACCTGGCAGGGAAAGTGCATTCAGTGCAAATGGAACCCAAGTCAAATGCACCTGCATATCAATCAAAAAGAAATGTTAGCTGTACAGAATGCTCTGACAGCCTTCAATGACCACATTCTTCAAGGACAACTAATGGTAAAGACAGACAACAACACTGTTCTGTGGTACATAAACAAGCAGGGGGGTACACATTCTTACCCCCTCTGCAGACTAGCCATGGCATTGTGGAACACAGCCTTGAGCTACCAAGTGCACCTACAAGCTCAATTCCTGCCAGGAAAATTAAATACACTGGCAGGCGGACTAAGCAGAAACCTCATGGACCCACATGAGTGGAAACTGGAACCAAGGATTTTCAACATGTTGACAAGCAAATGGGGAGCCCAGATATAGACCTGTTTGCCTCTCCCCAGAACTACCATTTGGACAAATTTTGCACAAGGACTCCCCACAAACAACCCTGGAAAGTGGATGCTCTGTCCTTCAGCTGGAAAAACCTATCAGTCTATGCCTCCCCCCCTGCCTCTGCTCTCCAAAGTACTACTAAAAATCAAACAGGACAAACCAAGGATGATTTTGAGTGCTCCAGATTGGCCGCGCCAACACTGCTACCCCCTCCTGAGCAGTGTGTCACGATTATCTCCATGGCACCTGCCTCAGACTCCTTCCCTGCTGTCTCAGCAGGAGAACCAGGTTCTGCACCCTCAGCTTCTAACACTGAACCTTGCAGCCTGGCTAATTACTTAATCTCTCCTTTACCATCCCTCAGCAAATCTGTGATGGATATCATTTTAGAGGCAAGGAGGCCTAGTACTAGAAAATCTTATGCTGAAAAATAGAAAAGATTCTGTGCCTGGAACCAATCTCAAGGGATGAGCACAGCAGCACCCAATTTGCCTCAGATTTTACAATACTTAACTGAGATGCTTCACAAAGGCCTATCTTTTTCCTCCATTAAAATCCACTCCTCAGCCATTTCAGCTCATTATAACACAGAACCTCCCCTCTTCTCTCTTCCACTGCTCAAGCAGTTCCTCAGAGGGGCCAAAAATTTGAGTCCACCCAGGAAAGCTCCAACCTCAGCCTGGGACCTTAACTTTGTCTCTGAGAAACTCACTCTACCTCCTTTCGAGCCAGCTGCTACTGCAGACTTAAAATTTCTTTCTTGGAAAACAGCTTTCCTTTTAGCAATCACTTCAGCTAGAAGGGTATCTGAATTACAGGCCCTTATGGCAGTGGAGCCTTTCATCATCTTTCATGTGGCCAGGATGTCCCTCAGAACCAGTGCATCCTTCATGCCCAAGGTGGTATCCAGTGTGGCTCTTAATCAGTCCATTCATTTTCCAACCTTCTTTCCCAATCCACAGAATAAAGGGGACCAGATGCTGCATTCCTTATATGTGCACAGACAACTTTAATTGTACTTGGACAGGACTAAACCTCAAAGGAAATCTGAACAACTACTGGTGGCATTTGCTGCAGGGGCAGAGGGGAAGGCTATTTCAAAGCAAACTATTTCTAAATGGATAAGCCATTGCATTCATTTCTGCTATAAGCATCATGGAAAACCTATCCCCCAGGGGATCAGACCTCACTCCACCAGGGCTGCATCTACCTCTACAGCCTTTCTCAGAGGCGTCCCTACCAGGGACATCTAGAAGCTGCTACCTGGAGTTCTGTACATACTTTCACCAAGCATTATCCTTTGCCAATTTTCTCTAAATCCAGAGCTGGCTTTACCACTGCAGTCTTGCAGGGCCTTATAGCTGGCCCTAATGCTATCTAAATTCCTCCCCCCAACCATAGCTTTGGGAATCTACCCAAATGTAATGGCTGCAACAGTGAAACATGAAGAACATAGTACAGTTGTGTACACTTACCATAAATGTAGATGTTCGAGTGTATTCACTGTTGCAGTCCTGGTTACCCTCCCTCCAGCCCCCTAACTTCTTTTGGCTATACCACTACTTTCCTTTACTATGCTTAAATGCCTTTTTGATGTATTTGCTTTTTTGTTGGAGGTATATCTTTTTGTACTTTTATATTTAATTCCTTCCCATTAGGGGGTCACCTGACATGTGGGGCAAGAAAAACTGATGTAATTGCGTCGTCTGCATGTTTTATACCCCTAACGACTTGACGTCATGGAAGAAAGGACAGCAACCGATGCAGGACCCAAGACTTTGTTAATCAGGCCGACTGAGGGCTACCTGCAAGCAGATAACCCAAATGTAATGACTTCAACAGTGAATACACTCTAACATCTACATTTATGGTAAGTGTACACAACTGTACTTTCTCCCAGACAATCACTGTAAGGCAATTCTTTCGACTCCTGGGATTGATGGCAGCAACCATCCCCATGCTACCATTGCCAGAATGCAATTGCGAAAACTGCAGTGGTACCTCAAAAATGTTTGGTCATAACACCAGAGTCACTTGGAACAAGTTATCCCCTTCTTCCCTGTTTAAAGAAGGAAATCATTTGGTGGATCCAACAAGTAGAACTAAACCCTGGGCTTCCACGCAGCCCCTCAACCCACACAAATATTGCATTTAGATGCCTCATATTCAGGTTGGGGAGCCACCTTAGCCCGGTGGTAACCTCACATGAAAACCAAACACATCAATGTAAGGAGATGACAGCAGTTCTTCTAGCTCTGCAAACTTTCCTTACTCCTTCTGCTACTAGGTCCTCTTCTGATAGTGATGGCAATACCACTGTAATGTGGTACATCAACAAACAGGGAGGTACTAAGACATACTAATTGTGCAGGCAAGTCCTATTAATTTGGGACCTAGCATCCCAACACATCATATCCCTGCAAGCCAGCTACATTCCTTCGTAGGACAACAATCAAGCAGACCTTCTGAGCAGAACATCCTGTCCACAACACAAATGGATGCTGGACAGGGCGGTCTTCCTAGACATAGTCCTCCGGTGGGGCACTCCACAAGTAGACCTGTTTGCCTCCCCCCAGAACAGGCAGCTGCAGACCTTCTGCACAAAGACTTACTCCCCCCAAGCCTGGAGAGTAGACGCCTTCAGTTTCAAGTGGGAGGGAAAGTCTCTGTACACCCCCCCCCCCCCCGATTCAGAAAGTCCTTCTGAAAATCAGGAAGGACAAACCAACAATCTTGCTTGTGACTCCCTACTGGCCAAGGCAGCAATGGTTCCCCCTTCTATACAATTTAGCCAAGGGCAATCACTGCAAGTTTACCCCACAAGGTGGACCTTCTGACACAAGACAATGGAACTCTCCTACACCCACACTTGCAAGTGCTATCCCTGACTCTGTGGGTGATAAATTACTAACCCCATTCAGACACCACATTTCAGAGGACGTGCTATCAGTCCTGAGGGAGGCCAGGAAACCCACTACTAGAAAATCATACCTTGCTAAATGGAAAAGATTTACTCAGTGGTGTCTGGGACAGGAAAGGGACCTCTTATGAGGCTGACACCCCCCTAGTCCTCTCATATATATGTGCCAACTTATAAAGGGTGAACTTTCCTGTACATTAGTGAAAATGCACCTGTCCGCATTATCAGCCTGCTTACCTCTAGATCCTCCCTTGTTAGCCATGCTACATGTGAAACTCTTCCTTAAAAGGCGTCTTACACATCAGACCACCTAAGAAGCCTATCCCTCCTCAATGGGACTTGAACTTCATCCTGGAAAAACTCACCCAGCCCCCCTTCGAACTGGCTAATATAGCCTCTCTACAGTTTTGTACTTGGAAAACAGTACTGTTAGTGGCTATTACCTCTGCCAGAAGGGTCTCCGAGCTACAAGCCGTAATGGCATGCTCACCTTACACCATTTTTCATAGGGACAGGGTCACTCTGAGAGCTAACCCTTCCTTCACACACAAGATAGTGATTTATCCCTAAATCAATCCATTCACCTACCCAATTTTTTCCTCTCTCCCTCTAACCAAGGAGAGAGGATACTCCACTCCCTAGATGTCTACAGGAAACTAAGATTTTACCTAGACAAGACTAGACATTAGGAAATCCAAACAACTCTTTGTATCTTTCCACCCCAGGGCATTGGGCAAGGCAGTCACCAAACAAACCATTGCATCCTGGATTAGAAAGGCAGTCTGATTCTGCTACTCACACCATGGAAAAACCCCTCCAGTTGGGGTTAAGGCACACTCCGCAAGAACAGTGGCCACTTCCAAGGCCTTCCCAAAAGGCATGGACACGGCTTCCGTTATGGAAGCAGCTACATGGTCCACTATACACACTTTCAACAAACATTACAAACTGGACCAAATTTCCAAAGCATGCGCAGGATTTGCTAGGGCAATCCTACAAGGTTTTGTGGAATTATCTTCTGCATCTGCCACCCTTTCATCAAACTAAGCTGTGGTATTCTCCCACACCAAGAATACTGCAACATAGGAATAGGAGGACATAGAATAGTTGTGTAAAATCTTACCATAACCATAGATGTTCTTCTCTTCCATGTTGCAGTATTCCTCCCCACCCACCATTCCCCCTCACAGACTCTACCAGCCTATCTGCTCCCTGATGCCTCTCTCCATTACAGAAGAGATCCAGGGCATTATACACGTCACCTTTTGCAGCCTATCCTGTTGGGCCATCTACTTTACCTGCTTAGCTTCAAGTTTTGAGGATTGTGCATGCAGACATCACACAGAGTCCCTAGTTTATGGCCTTACGTGTGACATCCCACGCAGCTGCAACAGCCAAGCTGAAGCTTTTCTATAGGAGCCGATGTACGGGTCGCCTGAAGGTAGAAAATACCACACCAAGAATACTGCAACATGGAAGAGAAGGACATCTATGGTTATGGTAAGATTTTACACAGCTATTCTTTATACACAAATGCATTGGTCCTTATTCTTCTATTGGGATGTTGAAGTGCTTGGAGGATTGCTGGATGAAAAGTTTGGTGTGCTGTAATGAGGACTTTCTTGTTCTTTTATGTCAGTAGATCACCTGTAAATGTGCAGGGTTAGCTTGTTTGTCTGGTTATGTATCTGTTTATCTGGCTTATTTGTTTTTGTCTGAATTGAGGCTCACTTTCAGTGGAGACATGAGAACACTGTCTGGTTAAGTGACTTGTTGAGAGCCACACTGTAGGCAAAGGGAGACTTGAGGGAGTCTTTTGTGTTAGATTTCATTCATGTATGTTAGTTACCTTAGAGAAGGGAACACTTAAAAGATCCTAATTGTAAGCTTCACGTTGAGTCACCTTGTAGGAAATGTAAGTTTGAGTACCTGAAGTGGCACGGAGTGGGGAATGTCTCAGTTGGATTTGCCATAGTGTCAAAAGAGCATTTTTCATAGAGATGGGGGAGGGTACTTTGCTTGCCATTCTTTAGGATAGAAGCTCCCAGGCTGCTAGCATTATTATGAGTTGCGCTGTGACAGACGCAGCACTAGGTAGGGGATGGGAAGTGGTGGACAGTTTATAACAAAATTTAGTTGTAACATGCGTTGTGTTTTTATTTTCTAAGAAAACATGGTTTTAACATGCATCTTGTTTCTGTTTTATAACAAAACTTGGGTGTAATGTGCATCATGTGTCTACTTTTAGCAGTACAGCAAGCAGCACAGCAAGTAGCGCAGCAGCAGCAACCGCAGCAGCAGCCACAGGTGACCCAGCCGCAACAGCAGCAGTTCCAGGCACAGGTGCAGGCTCAGCAAGCACAGCAGCTGCAGGCCGTCACAGCAGTGCAGCAGCAACAGCGCAAACTGCAGCAACAACAGAGCCAGACGGGTCAGGTAAGCCTGCACCTTCAGGCACCGGTCATGGGCTTGGTTTCCTCAACCTCTTCAGATTAGTTTGATTCACATATGTTTTTTTTTTTGTTTCATCATTCTTTTAATTTCTGTTTGTTCTTTTCATATTTCTGTATTTGAGTAGAAAGGAAGCTCAATTGTCCCAGAAAAAGTATTATGGAGCGGATAGGATTTGAGGGATAACTGCTGTCACATTTGTACTAATTGAACCATCTACTTGTTTTTCAGCATTCAGTTTCTTTTCGATGACTACAGCTAAGGATATATGACTTATTTCTGTGTATGTATAAGTGCTGATATTCCTCTTCCTTCCAGATTCCTTTAAATGTGTCGCTTTTCAAAACAGATAGCCGGACACCATTTTAATATCATTTCCCCTTATATTTGTTCATAGGTTCATACTAGGCTATCTGCCCTAGGGCATTTATAAGCCTAGCCAGAGTGTGTTTGGCTTTCGCCACCCATTTTAAATTAATTTTGCTATGCCCTTTTTCAAGGTTAGTATACTGTGCCTCTATCTAACAGTGACACAGAAGTGATACCCGGGGTAAACCTACGATCTCCCATCCCACTCATCAAGATTCCTCTTGAAGAGCGTCAATGAGGGACTCTGCCTAACCTGGACTGGGATTTTATTCCAGAGTGAAGGGAGCCTCTGGGTTATGAATCTGTCCCTCCAGCATGTCCTATTTATTTCAGTGCTGAGGTTCAAGTCTCTCGAGCGCGTAGCTCGATGGGATTTGGATTTTCTGAGGTGCAGCATGTCCATTAATTCTGGGTTGGACATGGCTTTATACGTCAGGCACAGATCGCCTCTGAGCAGGCAGTATGCCACTGAGTAGAGCTGGAGTTTCTTTAACTGGGCAGCATATGGCATCTGTTTGAGCCCTTTGATCCTCTTGGTGAGCTACTTTTGGGGTCTTTCCAGTTGCTGCAGGTGTCTGGTAAGGTACATCCCAAAAGGGGCATTGTACTCAATTATGGGCCTGATGAGGGATGAGTAAAGAGGCACGATGACCTCCCTGATCTAGATGTGAATCCCTTCATGATTAAGTGGGCTATATAAAATGTTTTCTAACCACTTTGGCCACGTGGTTTTCAAATGAGAGATTGCTATCAACTTGGGTCCCCAGGTCCCTAATTACTTCTTCCAGATTTAATGGATTACCACCTATGTGGTAATTTGTGGGCACTTTGTTTTGCCAAAGGGATGACTATACACTTTTGGCGTTTAGCTTGAGGCCATGGCTCTGGCACCAGTTGTCTGTTTCTATGAGGCCCTTTTGTAGGATGCTTGTGTCGGCTGGAGAGTCGATTATGGCACCTAGTTTGCAGTCATCTGCGAACTTGGTCAGCCACAGTCCTTCCGTGTTGGCCTGTACCTCCGAGAAATATATACCGAACAAGAGAGGTCCCAGGACTGAGCCTTGTGGGACGCCACTTGTAACTGGTTTGGAGTCTGACATGGCTCCAGCAATTCTAACCATGTGGGTTCTGTCCTTGAGCCAGTTTGCAACCCATCTAGTGACATAGGGGTTTATATTTAAGCTGGTGAGCTTATCTATAATGCCAGAGTGGGGTATTGTATCGAAGGCTTTTGCGAGGTCCAGGTAGGCTGTGTGGGCCACCTTTCCCTCGTCAATGGCCTTGGTGACTGTTTCAAAGAAATCAACCAGGTTTAAGAGCCAGGATCTGCCCTTAACAAAGACGAACTGGGTAGGATCCAGTGTCTGTAGGTCCCCAATATCTTTATTTATGAGGTCCATGATGATCCTTTCCATAGCTTTGCAGATCAAGCTAGTCAGGCTTATAGGATAATAAGGATAGCTTTTAGGATAGTTTCCAGGATCCGTTGAGACACCACCTTTGTGGAGAGGGACCACTGTTGCTGTACGCCACTCTTTGGGTACATATCCTGTAGTAAGGCTGAGATTGAACAGTAGTTTTATGTTTGGATTTATCTCTTCTTGGAGTTCATGTAGGACGCAGCCTGGGACACCGTCTGGTCCCATTGATGCTGTGTTTTTTGCTTTGCAGAGTGTGGCTCTTACCCGAGCATCTGAGACACAGCACAACATATCTAACATAGAAACACTTGATTAGAGAACATTCTCCCACTTCCCTGAGATTACCCCCTCCGCCTTCTCATGGTTGCCCAAAAACAACACAACAATTTCATTTATGAACCTATGGATGGGCAGTCTGGCATTCACTTCTCGCCTGATGCCTGTCTCTGATGGACAGAGACATTCAAGTAAATCACCCCTATATAAATCAAATTTGTGGGTCACATTTGGGTTGCACTGCTAGGCTTATAAAGGGCCGTAGTAGTCATTAGCCTAGTATACACCTATGAGTCCACATTCCATGGGGATATTACTTACGAAAAGATTAAAAGCGTATTGGAAGTCCAGACACTTATACAGTTCAACTTGCCCTAAAATAAGTAAACCGCAATAAATTTACCTCCTTGCTAAAGAGTTTAGCAGAGACTGAATAGATATATTTGGACATTCACTGAAGGCCTCTAAGGCAGTTACTCCATTATTTTTGGGACCAGTGACAACCGATCCCAAAAGGATATGTGCATGGTTGCCACAGTCATAGGTTGGTACTAGGCTATCAGCCCTAGGGCCTATACAAGCCTAGCCATAACAATTCCCTGGCTATTTCTTCCCACACTATTTACTTTCCTGGACCCCTGTCTAGCAGGGCGACTGACGTGATCCCCGGGGTGAATATCCTTTCTCCCATCCAATCGTCAAGGTTCCTTTTGAAGAGGACCAAAGAGGCACTCTGCTTGACGTGTATGGGCAATCTGTTCCAGAGTCTGGGAAGTCTCTGGGTCAGGAACCTATCCCTCCAGCATGTTTTGTTTATTGTGATGACAAGGTTTAGATCCCTGGAGCGTGTGGCTCTGAGGGATTGGGATTTCTTTAAGTGTAGCATGTCCAACAGCTCTGGGTTTGACATGGCCTTATATATTAAGCAAAGATCGCCTCTGAGTAGACGATATGTGACAGAGTATAGCTGGAGTTTTTTAAGGCGGTCAGCGTAGGGCATCTGCTTTAGGCCTGTGATTCTTTTAGTGAGGTATTTCTGTGGCCTTTCCAGTACCAGTGCAGTACCTTATCCCATTCTATTGCTGGGCTATATCTTTTCCAGGTAGCGCAAGATTTCAAGTTTTGTTTTTTTTTTTTTTAATGCAAGCAGCCTTCCTTGGAAATACCGACTGTGTCAATGGATCCTGCCAAAAGGAAGAAATTTGCATCAACCCTAGGGGACAATTCAAATACCCGTGATTCAGAGGCATATGAACTGGCATATACAATCAAGATACTTTGAATCTGATATCAAGGACGTCTTATCCTTTTCATCTTCTCCAGATGATGTCTCATTTAGAGACTCATTTCACAGCGGAAGGAAGGCTTCAAATGGGATATGGTGGAGTTCTCATAGGTCCAGTTAAGATACAGGGACGTTATGGGCCTGTCTGAAAAGATATTTGGTGCACCTCCAGTTTTGGAAGCTCTGGAAGTTGTGTTCATCAGTGGAGCTGGATTCACTCCCCCCTCTCTTTGAAGTCTGACTTTACCTACAGGGGTTCAGGATTAACTTAATTTTTTGTGCAAGAGCTCTTTAGCTGAGAGAGCTCATGGTGTCCCTGGATTTCCCCAACTTTTTCGCACCATCTTTGAGCCCTTTTTCTTGGTGATATAGAGCAGGGTGTTTGATGGCTTTGGGGTAAGACACGTCTGCTTCCATGGTCTTCAAGGCCCTTAACTACCTTAGTCATATCCTGAAGTTTCAAGAGTCTGTAAACTGCTAAAGTCTGAGGCAGAGCGGAATCAAGAATAGGGACATGAAAAAGGAGGTGCTTGAGCTGTGTAATCCTAGGTGAGAATTTTCTTTGTTCTGTTATTAATGCAGTGAAATAACTAGATTGAGTTTTTCCATCATTCAGTTTTCCCAGTTGTACGTCACCAAACTGGAGCATTTTTAATGAGATGTCTTCCCCTGTATAAGATGCGGGATAGGTGGGCTAGTAGTAAGAAGCCCTTGCCTCTGGAGCATTTTTAATGAGATGTCTTCCCCTGTATAAGATGCGGGATACGTGGGCTAGTAGTAAGAAGCCCTTGCCTCTTGTCATGCACATTACGTCTGGTTCAGGACCTCATGAGGTTAATCACATCTGCAGTGCTTTTGATCTTTACCCATCATCCTGCCAGACACCCACAGGCAGCACATGCTAGCATAGTGGGCAGATATATTTACAGAAGTGATGAAATATACTTGCTTTCAAGAACTTGCATGTTTGGAAGTACAAAGGAGTACTTCATAGCAGAAAAGTAGTCCATCTGCAACCAGTAGGAATCCTCTTGGTTCGAGGAAGTTTAGCAGAAAACTGAAAGCTTTGTATGTAGAGATTTGATTTAGCCCTCACTGTAAAACAGATTAGCTGAAATGCCTGAAAAAATGCAGTTGCTATATTTCTGCCAATAAGTAGGGAATCAACCTTGAAAACATAAATCTGTTTTACTTTTTATTTAAAAGAGGTCGATAAGTAGCAGAAATAAAGTAGAAGTTCAGGAATTATTGTAAGCTTAGAATATTTGCTGTTTATTCTTTATAAGGATACAAAGTTTTATGATGGTATAGATGCTTCATATGTTATGCTGAAAAATATAGCTGAAGGCTGTGAATTTAGTGAGTAGCATGGTTACTTAGGAAATGGTGAAGTAATGGGCTGCTTTGTAAGAGAAGCAGATCTGACCTTATGAAAAGCTGTGTGTACTGCAAGTGAAAATGATCTTTGTGGTCACTGTTGCAGTCATTAATTCCAAGCATCTCTGCCACAGGCTGAGTTTGATACCTATCCTGAACTTTCAGAGCTGAGAACCCTTTTTTTATGATGGCTGGACCGATGTTTTATCTCAGCTGTCGCCATGAACCTGGGACATGGATAGTATCTGCTCACAATATTTTCTTAGTTCTTTCTTGCCACATAAGTCTTCACTTCAGGAATGTGCATCACTGTTAGGTTTTGGTATAGGCCTGCAGCTTAAAAGCATAAATCGATAAGTACCGTACTTGGGGGCTCAAGATTTCTTGCTTGTTTGTATGTTGTGTGCATTCAGAAGTGTGAACAGTAAACTGCAACTGCATTTGCTTATGTATTAGTTTTGAGATTGCATTGACTCAGATAATTCTCCCTACTTCACTGTGCAGCCATCTTTTAACTTAGTACATACAAGCAGTAGGAAGCAAAGTCCCTCATGTCTGGTGGTATGTGGGGACGTGAAGCTCTCCCTGTAAAAGTACTAGCACATTCACTGTATTAGTGTGCATTTCATTTTAACTGTTTTCTTAAAAGGTTGCAATTTACTTTTCACATATTTGAGCATCAGACAATTGTTACACAGTTTATTCATGCAGCTATGGAGACTACCCTCCTTGATGGGTCAGAGATACCCTCACACCATCCCTGTATAGATCGGCAGTCCCTGCAGATGGCCTTTGCTGTTGGACTTCTCTGTAGGATGGACAGGCTGCATATACTGTCATTTGATACCCTGGCTGTGCCAAATGCTCATTACTCTTGATTTACAGGAGGATGCTAACTAATGACTAAAAGGCCAACTGGTGAGCTTGAAACATGCATGGTTGTGTGGTTAACATTTAACGTCACAGCATGTACTGCCATGGGCACAGTCATCCCTGCTCTTGGGAATGACCAGAAAATGATGCCAGTTGCTGATTTCTTGCAGAGGATAAATCCAACTGCAAGATCCATTATCAAGAGTCCTCTTTCTACATCAAATGATACATTAAAGAATGTTATCTGTTGTTGCTATTTAAAAATGTTCCTCTTGTCTTAGCAGGTGTATGAAAGAGAGAGAGAGCGAGTGCTCAGGCTCATTTTTGTATGTATTTCTTTGGCAGAATGCAAGGATCTTAGAGGAATTGCATTCTCCCACTCTAGTTCCCATCCTGCTTGATATTTCCTTGAGTGTGAGCATGGCCCATTCTCAGTTTGTATGCTGGAACTCACGGCCTTCCAGATCCTGAGTACAAAAGATTAGTTCAGATGGAATCACTTTAGCTAGCGGACCTAAGACGTACTGTCTTTCTGATGCCCTCCTTAAGGAAAGGAATAAGACACCTTGTTGAAATTTCATGTAGTTTATTCGGTTAAGTAGGTAGACAGACAAACGTCCTTGTTCTAATTAAAACAGTTATTCATTAAACAAGAACACTTGTCTGTCTACCTGGTTATCTGGACTAATCCTTTGATGATCTTCATGTTTCACTGTTGCAGTCATCACACTTGGGTTATCTGCCTGCACTTAGCCCTCAGTCGGCCCGAATACCAGACTTAGTATTTCTGCGTCGGTTGCGGTTGCTTCAGCACTGACGTCAAGTCATCAGGGGTGTAAAAACAGACAGCCGATGCCATTACATCAGTCTTTCTTGCAAAGGCGCCCGAAGCAGAAGCAGTTCGCACGAGTGCCAGTCAGCCGCTACCTGAGTTTTCGTTTCTGAACTGAATCATCCTGAAGTCTTCTAAAGCCAAGTACCCCGTTGGGGATCCTTTTTTCTTGCTCTAACCGATGTCAGAAAAAGTTAACAATTGTCTTGCCTGTGGAAAGCAAATACCACACTGAGTTTACCATTCTTTCTGTGTCACCTGTTTAGGCCCAGACCACGACGTACCTTGCTGTCGGTTTTGTGCTTTGTTCAACGCCCAAACTATTCATTGTCGAGCCCTTATTGTCGCTAAATACTTTAGCACTGAATGTCTGTATTCTGAAATGGCTTCTGTAAACCATCCGACTACCAATATTCCCAAAAAAATGCACATGTCTAAAACTGCCGACGACTCTTCTGTTAAGCTAGTCGCCAGTTCGTCGGTACTCAGTGAGGCGCTTTCACAGCCCCTGATGCCCACTTGGATGTTCGCAGGCCTCTACTGAGACCCATTCGGAGTCCGGTATGCCACAAGACTATTCTTTGACTACGGAACCTGCGGATGTCTCTACCTTGGATGGGTCCGGAGCCGCTGTGCAGGCACCGGCATCCGAGAAAGTTCTTCGCATTACCGATATTCGACCTAAACAGACTACTTTTTTCACATCTTCAGGTCTGTCTAAAACTACAGAGTTTCTAAGGCCAAGAGTACGAGCTGCACCTAAAAAACCGACGACCCAAACTCAAGCACCTGCTTCCTTGCCACAGCATCAAATGCTTAAAATGGCAGAAGACCTGATTATGCTGATTAGGGGAAGCCAGCCTTCCCCTGCTTAGAGGAAAAGAGACCTGACCACATCAACTTTAACAGACCAAGAGTCTGACGACTCTGAGGTTTCTGAATATGAAGCCATGCCTTTTATCTGCTTATAAGGATTCAGAAGCAGAGGACTCCATTCCCTCTGCTTCCCCTCCAGAGGATTATTCTTTTGGTGAAACCCTATATACTTTGAGAACATTTCCACTGGGAATGCCAGGATTATCCTCAGTCCAAAAAGAGACTCGGAGAATTTTTAGATTTGCCACAGCATAAACTTTTAGCAATCTCTCCAGTTCTGGATGTAGTGGATGATGTCTTTATGGAATCCAGTCTAACTCCTGATACTTTACCCCTGCTCCAAGGAAACCAAACAGGTACTACAGAGTCCCTGACTCTCTCAAATTTCTTTTCAAAACTTGTACTGCTGACCCAGAGGGCATTTCCCAAGGGCCTAAAGGTATAAAAACAACCACAGCCAAGAATCCCATCCCTTCGGACAGGGATTCCCGAGCTTTAGACAGATGAGGAAAAAAGTATACACCTCTGCAACTCTCGTCATTAGGGCATTGAATTGCCAGTTTCACATGCTGAAATACCAGCAGCATATTATGGGAACTTAAGGAAAAATTATCTACCTTTACAGATTGTGCAAAAAACAAGGAATTACAGGAGCTTATGCATTCTGCAAGCCAAGTCAGCAAGCATACCTTGCAACGTGGCTTTGACGCCCTAGAAGCATCTTGCAGGGCGGCAGTCACTAGTTCTGTACTGAGAAGGCATGCTTGGCTTAAGGAGCAGACCTTGCCAGACCATGTCAAATCAAAATTACTAGATGCTCCTTTGAACAAGGACAATCTGTTTGGCACCAAAGCAGAAGAGGTTCTAAAAAAGATGGAAGAAAAAGCTAAGTCTACGCAGACAGTCAACTATTTTTTGGAAGTGCAACCTCCAAGATTCAGTAGGCATTGCCCCTTGAAACAGTGGTCCTTTCCAGCCCCCTCAAAGCCATCTCAAACTAGACCCAGGGGAAACAGACCCCCCCCCCCCCAGATTATAGTCTCAGGGTATGCAGAGATCTAAGGAATGGAGTGCTTCCACTTCTAAAGCAGGGAGCGCTAAGCCACCCCTTATGGAAATAATTCACAATGACTTCTCAACTCCACTCTTCACCTCTGCCCAATTGCTCGTGCCCCTAGGAGGAAAACTTGCCCATCATGCAAAAAACTGGACCTCCATCACCAAAGGCCGATGGGTCCTCAACATTGTATCCCAGGGGTACAAATTTTACTTCCACTCACTGCCAACCCCAAAAGGGTTCCCAGACCTTCTTCCAAACGAGTGGTCAGAGGCACAAAAGAAAAAAAAAACCAAACAAAAAACAAAAACCCCCAATTTAAAAACCCCCAAGTTGGAACTTTGGGGGAAAAACCGGGGCCCTACCCAGGGGGAAAAAACCCCGGGGGGAAAGCCCCCCTTTAAAAAAAAAGGGGGGGGAAAGGGGCCTAAACCCCTTAAAAATTATTTTCAAGAAACTAGCACTGCATTACAAGAGAAAAATGGATTTTGCAGACTATAGACAAAGGTTACAGGTTCCATTTCCATACACTACCAGGAAAGAGGAATGCCAAACCTACCACCTTCTCAAAGGACAGAAGCTCTAAAACAAATATCTCAATTATTAAGAATGAGAGCTGTGGAAAAGGTATCATTCTGAGCAGGGAAGGATTTTACTCAGGCTCTTCCTGGTACCAAGAAAGGAAAACAAATGGAGGCCTATTCTAGACCTGTCCGCTTTAAACACATTCCTCATTGTTCCAAAATTCAAAATGCTGACCCTACAGCAGCTTCTTCCCATGCTGGGCAAGGAGTCTTGGCTGGTAACTCTAGATCTCAAGGAGGCATACCTGCACGTCCCTATAAGACCAATTTGCAGAAGATACCTCAGATTTCTTGCAGGATCAGAGCATTATCAATTCTCAGCATTGCCCTTTGGCTTATCTACTGTGCCCAGAGTGTTCACGAAATGCCTGGCATCAGTAATCGCTCATTGCAGACTTCAGGAATTCAAATCTATCCCTACCTGGACGACTGCCTGATACAAGCGGACAACAAAAACAAACTAACAGAAGACTTACAAAGAGTCATCTACCTGCTGCAAGCCCTGGGATATACAGTCAATACAAAAAAGTCAAGGCTGATTCCATCCCAAAGAATAACCTTTCTGGGTGCAGAATTGGACACATCAAAACAAATGGCATTTCTAACTGCAGAAAAGAAAGAGCAACTTCCTCTCTACTTCTTAGCATTAACAAAGCAGAGCCATCTAACTGCAAGAAAAGTGCTACAAGCTCTAGGCTTCATGGCATCCTGCATAATACTGGTCCCTCATGCCAGGCTGCATATGAGAAAGCTACAGTGGTACCTAAAGAATTTGTGGTCTCAGCACAAGCACAGCCTAGAAACCAAAATTCCAATGATCCCATGCCTGAAGCAAGAGTTCTTATGGTGGGCTCAGGCCTGTCAATCAAACACAGGACTGCCCTTCTGCAAAAGTCAACCAAGACAAACCATCACGACAGATGCCTCAGACCTCTGTTGGGGGGCACAATGATGGGCAAGTGCATTCAAGGCCTATGGACTCAAGACCAGCTGCATCTGCACATAAATCTAAAAGAAATGATGGCAGTAAAATTGGCAATCCAGGCATTCAGACCTTTTCTCCAAGAAGGCCAGTTGATGATAAGGACAGACAACACCACAGTTATGTGGTACATCAACAAACAGGGAGGCACACACTCATACTCTCTATGCCGGCTGGCACTGGACCTATGGGATGTGGCTCTGAGCTACAACATTCGGTTACAGGCAATTTATGTACCAGGGAAGGAAAACATTCTAGCAGACATATTAAGCAGAACTACAACAGATGCCCACGAATGGATGCTGCATCCGGACATCTTCAAAACCATCACAAGAGAATGGGGATTACCACAAATAGACTTGTTTGCATCCCCATTCAATCACCAGTTGAAGAAATTCTGCACAAGGACTTACCACCCACTTGCTTGGAAGGTGGACTCCCTATCCTTCAGTTGGAAAAGCCTGACAGCATACGCATTCCCACCACTTCCTTTGATGCACAAGGTGCTTCTCAAGATCAAAGAGGAACGTCCGAGGATCATTCTGATAGCCCCAGACTGGCCAAGACAACATTGGTATCCACTGCTGAGGAGCATGTCCCGGGAACAAATATGGACACTGCCCGTGATCCCATTACTGCTGACACAGAACAACTACAACATCCTGCATCCAAACCTAAAAACTCTGCAGCTAACTGCCTGGAACATTACATAACAGCAATTAACCCAAATTTATCCCAAAGGGTTAAAAACATAATCCTGGAGGCTCGTAGACCTTCAACAAGAAAGAATTATGTAGCAAAATGGAAAAGATATCTCATCTGGAGTACTGCAAAGGGGCAAGATGTGACACTGGTGAACATAGCCAACATCCTGGAGTACTTGGCGGAGCTCTTTCATACAGGCCTGTCCTATTCCTCCATCAAGATACATGCATCAGCTATTTCAGCAGAATACAGCTTGGATCCTCCTGTCTTCTCGCATCCTCTGCTCCGACAGTTTCTGAGAGGAATTAAAAATGTAAAACCTCCCAGGAAACCTCCATTGCCAGCATGGGACTTGAACTTTGTGCTAGAAAAACTGACTCTACCTCCTTTCAAACCAGCAGCTACAGCAGAATTGCAATACTTATCCTGGAAGACTGCTTTCCTGCTGGCAATAACTTCAGCAAGAAGGGTCTCTGAACTACAGGCATTAATGGCAGTACAACCCTTCCTGATCTTCCATCAAGATAGTGTCCTTGAGAACAAATCCTACATTTATGCCTAAGGTGGTATCCAGAGTCTCTTTAAATCAGGCTATCCACCTTCCTACATTCTTCCCCAATCCACAGAACAAGGGAGAAAAGCTCTTGCATACCTTGGATGTACACAGACAATTACGCTACTACCTGGACAGGACAAAAACAATAGAAAAACTGACCAGCTTCTGGTAGCATATGCAACAGGAAAGGAAGGAAAACCAATTTCTAAACAGACAATCTCCAAATGGATAGGAAATTGCATTAGATTTTGTTACTCCTACCATGGAAAGAAAACTCCAGAGAACATCAGGCCTCACTCCACAAGGGCTACAGCCACTACCACAGCTTTCTTACGAGGAGTGGCTACCAAGGACATTATAGAGGCTGCTACTTGGACCTCCGTGCATACATTTGCCAAGCATTATAATTTACCTCTATACTCTAGATCCCGTGCTGGTTTTGCCACTGCTGTTTTGCAAGGGATGCTGACTACACCATAATCTATTCTCATTTCCTCCTCCCTAGTCTAGCTATGGTATTCTACCCATTTGTAAAGACTGCAGATGCATCCTTGAAGGACATAGTACAGTTTTGTACCTACCATAAATGTAGATGTCCGAGAGGAATGCATCTGCAGTCAGAATTACCCACCCTCCTTCCCCTCTGAGGTACTCCTAGGGTACTTACCAATCTTCAGCTAGCTTGGGGGGATCTATTATGGTGTATTTGTTTGTATATATGTACATACATGCTTATTTTGTGTGTTTGCTCTCTACTATTTGGAAACTTTGGCATTTATCCAAATTTAGCCATCCAAGAGGGCACCTGGCATCTGGGGCAAGAAACACTGAGGAAAATGGCGTCGGCTGATGCCTTTATACCCGAATGACTGCCGCAATGACGTCGGGTGAAGTGCGACACCAGCCAAAGCCAGACCCAGACTTTGGAATCCGGCCGACCGAAGGGCTGCCTGACGACAGGACAACCCATTTGTAAAGACTGCAGATGCATTCCTCTCGGACATCTACATTTATGGTAGGTACAAAACTGTACTTTGTATGGTTAACATTTAACGTCACAGCATGTACTGCCATGGGCACAGTCATCCCTGCTCTTGGGAATGACCAGAAAATGATGCCAGTTGCTGATTTCTTGCAGAGGATAAATCCAACTGCAAGATCCATTATCAAGAGTCCTCTTTCTACATCAAATGATACATTAAAGAATGTTATCTGTTGTTGCTATTTAAAAATGTTCTTCTTGTCTTAGCAGGTGTATGAAAGAGAGAGAGCGAGTGCTCAGGCTCATTTTTGTATGTATTTCTTTGGCAGAATGCAAGGATCTTAGAGGATTTGCATTCTCCCACTCTAGTTCCCACCCTGCTTGATATTTCCTTGAGTGTGAGCATGGCCCATTCTCAGTTTGTATGCTGGAACTCACTGCCTTCCAGATCCTGAGTACAAAAGATTAGTTCAGATGGAATCACTTTAGCTAGCGGACCTAAGACGTACTGTCTTTCTAATGCCCTCCTTAAGGAAAGGAATAAGACACCTTGTTGAAATTTCATGTAGTTTATTCGGTTAAGTAGGTAGTCAGACAAATGTCCTTGTTCTAATTAAAACAGTTATTCATTAAACAAGAACACTTGTCTGTCTACCTGTTTATCTGGACTAATCCTTTGATGATCTTCGTGTTTCACTGTTGCAGTCATCACACTTGGGTTATCTGCCTGCACTTAGCCCTCAGTCGGCCCGAATACCAGACTTAGTATTTCTGCGTCGGTTGCGGTCGCTTCAGCACTGACGTCAGGTCATCAGGGGTGTAAATACAGACAGCCGATGCCATTACATCAGTCTTTCTTGCAAAGGAGCCCGAAGCAGAAGCAGTTCGCACGAGTGCCAGTCAGCCGCTACCTGAGTTTTCGTTTCTGAACTGAATCATCCTGAAGTCTTCTAAAGCCAAGTACCCCGTTGGGGATCCTTTTTTCTTGCTCTAACCGATGTCAGAAAAAGTTAACAATTGTCTTGCCTGTGGAAAGCAAATACCACACTGAGTTTACCATTCTTTCTGTGTCACCTGTTTAGGCCCAGACCACGACGTACCTTGCTGTCGGTTTTGTGCTTTGTTCAACGCCCAAATTATTCATTGTCGAGCCCTTATTGTCGCTAAATACTTTAGCACTGAATGTCTGTATTCTGAAATGGCTTCTGTAAACCATCCGACTACCAATATTCCCAAAAAAATGCACATGTCTAAAACTGCCGACGACTCTTCTGTTAAGCTAGTCGCCAGTTCGTCGGTACTCAGTGAGGCGCTTTCACAGCCCCTGATGCCCACTTGGATGTTCGCAGGCCTCTACTGAGACCCATTCGGAGTCCGGTATGCCACAAGACTATTCTTTGACTACGGAACCTGTGGATGTCTCTACCTTGGATGGGTCCGGAGCCGCTGTGCAGGCACCGGCATCCGAGAAAGTTCTTCGCATTACCGATATTCGACCTAAACAGACTACTTTTTTCACATCTTCAGGTCTGTCTAAAACTACAGAGTTTCTAAGGCCAAGAGTACGAGCTGCACCTAAAAAACCGACGACCCAAACTCAAGCACCTGCTTTCTTGCCACAGCATCAAATGCTTAAAATGGCAGAAGACCTGATTATGCTGATTAGGGGAAGCCAGCCTTCCCCTGCTTAGAGGAAAAGAGACCTGACCACATCACCTTTAACAGACCAAGAGTCTGACGACTCTGAGGTTTCTGAATATGAAGCCATGCCTTTATCTGCTTATAAGGATTCAGATGCAGAGGACTCCATTCCCTCTGCTTCCCCTCCAGAGGATTATTCTTTTGGTGAAACCCTATATACTTTGAGAGCATTTCCACTGGGAATGCCAGGATTATCTTCAGTCCAAAAAGAGACTCGGAGAATTTTTAGATTTGCCACAGCATAAACTTTTAGCAATCTCTCCAGTTCTGGATGTAGTGGATGATGTCTTTATGGAATCCAGTCTAACTCCTGATACTTTACCCTTGCTCCAAGGAAACCAAACAGGTACTACAGAGTCCCTGACTCTCTCAAATTTCTTTTCAAAACTTGTACTGCTGACCCAGAGGGCATTTCCCAAGGGCCTAAAGGTATAAAAACAACCACAGCCAAGAATCCCATCCCTTCGGACAGGGATTCCCGAACTTTAGACAGATGAGGAAAAAAGTATACACCTCTGCAACTCTCGTCATTAGGGCATTGAATTGCCAGTTTCACATGCTGAAATACCAGCAGCATATTATGGGAACTTAAGGAAAAATTATCTACCTTTACAGACTGTGCAAAAAACAAAGAATTACAGGAGCTTATGCATTCTGCAAGCCAAGTCAGCAAGCATACCTTGCAACGTGGCTTTGACACCCTAGAAGCATCTTGCAGGGCGGCAGTCACTAGTTCTGTACTGAGAAGGCATGCTTGGCTTAAGGAGCAGACCTTGCCAGACCATGTCAAATCAAAATTACTAGATGCTCCTTTGAACAAGGACAATCTGTTTGGCACCAAAGCAGAAGAGGTTCTAAAAAAGATGGAAGAAAAAGCTAAGTCTATGCAGACAGTCAACTATTTTTTGGAAGTGCAACCTCCCAAGATTCAGTAGGCATTGCCCCTTGAAACAGTGGTCCTTTCCAGCCCCCTCAAAGCCATCTCAAACTAGACCCAGGGGAAACAGACCCCCCCCCCCCCAGATTATAGTCTCAGGGTATGCAGAGATCTAAGGAATGGAGTGCCTCCACTTCTAAAGCAGGGAGTGCTAAGCCACCCCTTATGGAAATAATTCACAATGACTTCTCAACTCCACTCTTCACCTCTGCCCAATTGCTCGTGCCCCTAGGAGGAAAACTTGCCCATCATACAAAAAACTGGACCTCCATCACCAAAGGCCGATAGGTCCTCAACATTGTATCCCAGGGGTACAAATTTTACTTCCACTCACTGCCAACCCCAAAAGGGTTCCCAGACCTTCTTCCAAATGAGTGGTCAGAGGCACAAAACCAAGTTCAATCCCTGCTCTCCATAAGGGCAATTCAGCCTGTTCCTGCAGAACAGATAGGTCAAGGGATTTATTCCAGACTTTTCCTGGTACCCAGAAAAGAGGACGCTTGATGCCCAATCCTAGATCTTTCCATTCTAAACACCTTCCTGATGTACCAAAGTTCAAAATGCTCACCCTTCAGCAGCTTCTTCCTGTGCTGTCCAAAGATGCCTGGTTAGCAACCCTAGACCTTAAAGAAGCCTATCTGCACATCCCCATCAGGAACTCATGCAGGAAATATCTGCGTTTCAGGGCAGATCTATGCATTGTCAGTTCTCTGCACTTCCCTTTGGCTTATCCACTGCTCCCAGAGCCTTCACAAAATGCCTGGCTCCAGCCATTGCTTATTGCAGACAGAAAAAGATTCAAATTTACCCGTACTTGGATGATTGCCTGATTTAGGCAGACAGGAAAAGCTGTTGCAGCACCTGACATTTGTAAAGAACCTTCTAACCTCCCTGGAGTACACTATCAACGAATAGAAATTAAAAGTAGTCCCCAGTCAAAAGATTGTATTCCCAGGAGCAAGCTTGGACACAGCATCCCAGATGACATTTCTTACTCCAGAAAAACAAGCCTATCTGACAGGCTACTTCACTCAAATGGTCACCAGAACCCAGCTATCCACAAGGAAATTCCTGCAGGCCTAGGGTTCATGGCCTCTTGCATTCTACTAATTCCATATACCACACTGCCTATGAGGAAACTTCAGTGGTACTTAAAAAGTCTTTGGTGCCAACATTCTCAGGACCTGGAAACTGTCTTACCTATCGTACCTTGTCTAAGGACGTAGTTTCTTTGGTGGGCAGCAGCATGCAACCACAAGGGACTTCCCTTTACTCAACCCCATGCCACCGAGACCCTAACCACAGACTCATCAGACTGTGCCTGGGGGACACATCTGGACGACAAGTGCATTCAGGGCCACTGGAGCCCAAGTCAAATTCATTTGCACATAAACCAAAATGAGATGCTAGCTGTTCAGCACGTTCTGACAGCTTTCAATTCCCCACTCTCACCAGGACCCCTGATAATAAAAACAGACAACACCACAGTTATGTAGTACATAAACAAGCAGGGGGGAACCCACTCTGCAGGCTAGCTATGGCCCTGTGGAACACGGCCTTGGGCATGCATATTCATCTGCAAGCTCAATTCCTGCCAGGCAAACAAAACTCTCTGGCAGACTTAAGCAGAAATCTCCTAGACCCACACGAGTGGCAATTAGACCCCAGCGTTTTCTGCCTTCTAACCCAGATATGGGAAACCCCAGAGGTGGACCTTTTCTCCTCCCCCTACAATTACCAGCTCAGCAAATTCTGCACAAGGACACCTCATAGTAGGGCCTGGAAAGTGGATGCCATATCCTTCCAGTGGGTAAACCTCTCATTCTATGTATTTCCCCCTCTGCCTCTTCTCACATGAATATTACTCAAGATAAGACAGGACAGACAAAGGGCAGTCCAGATTGCCCTGGACTGGCCACACCAGCACTGGTCCCCACTACTGGGCAGCCTGTCACTGGTGCCACCCTGGCACCTACCCCAGATCCCAACTCTTCTTACTCAGCAGGAGGAACAGATCTTGCATCCGCAACTGCAAACCCTGAATCTTGCAGCCTGGCTTATTCCTTGAACTCATCCCCAGTGACCAGCCTAAGCAAGCAGGTGCTGGACATCATTCTGGAAGCCAGAAGACCCAATTCTATGCTGATAAGTGGAAAAGGTATTGTTCCTGGATTCAGTCTAAAGGAGAGGACACAGCACTGCCCTCCTTACCTCTAATCCTGGATTACCTAGCAGATCTTCTCCACAGAGGCCTATCCTTGTCCTCCATTAAGATCCACGCCTCTGCCATCTCGGCGCATTACAACACTGAGCCACCTCTCTTCTCTCACTGTCTCATCAAGCAGTTTCTGAGAGGGGCAAACAACTTAAGGCCACCAAGGAGAGCACCCACCCCTGCTTGGGACCTTAACTTTGTACTTGAAAAGCCCCCCCCCTTGAGCCTGCAGCATCAGCAGAGTTAAAATTCCTATCTTGGAAAACAGCCTTGCTTCTGGCCATCACTTCAGCTAGAAGAGTGTCTGAGCTACAAGCACTTATGACTGTGGAACCCTTCATTATATTCCATGCTGACAGGGTCTCCTTCAGGACTAACCCTTCTTTTATGCCTAACGTAGTGTCCAGTGTGGCTCTCAACCAATCCATCCATTTGCCAACCTTCTTCCCTAATCCTCAAAATAAAGGGGAAAGGATCCCTGCACTCCTTGGACATGCACAGACAGCTCAGATTCTACCTTGATAGAATTAAGCCCTTCAGAAAATTTGACACGTTACTAGTTAGTTTTGCACCAGGGGCAGAGGGCAAGGCCATTTCAAAACAAACAATTTCCAAATGGATAGCACACTGTATCCATTTCTGCTACAAATTCCATGGGAAACCAGCCCTTCAGGGGGTCAATGCATTCCACTAGGGCAACTTCTACCTCTACAGCATTCCTCAGAGGAGTCCCTACCAGGGATATCCTGGAAGCTGCTACCTGGAGTTCTGTACACACCTTCACCAAGCATTACCACCTGCCTATCTTTTCCAAATCCAGGGCGGGTTTTGCAGTAGTCCTGCAGGGCATTCTAGCCAGCTGCAACTCTTCTTGAATGCCTCCACCCTTTCTTCAGCTTTGGGAATCAACCCAAGTGTGTGATGACTGCAACAGTGAAGCATGAAGAACATAGTATAGTTGTGTACACTTACCATAAATGTAGATGTTCGAGTCTATTCACTGTTGCAGTCCTGGTTTTCCACCCTCCAGCCCCGTTGCTTGTCTCTCTTCCCGCTGTGTCTATTACTCACTCCTTACAGGGCTATTGGTATTTACTTTTTACTGGTGGTGTTTTTCCCACCATAACTTGCCATTAGTTTGTCATTAATTCTGATTATGCCCCTCACTGCCTTCTGAAGCTTCTCTCTCACCACAATTCCTTCACCATTTCTAGCCTGTCCCCTTCCTGAATAGGAGTTTGGATCGTAAGCCAAGTGCTTGGATTTGCAGCACTGCCCTATCCATGTTATCTCTTGGATACATAGGATGTCTAGCCTCCCTCTGTATCATCATGTCATCCACTTCCATGCTGTATCCAGTCAGCGAACCTACATTAAGCGTAGCAGTTCTCATTTCATGTTTGGCAGGTTGGTTTTACTTCCAGCTGTCACCCAACAAAGCTATCCCAGGTAACCCGAGCTGGGCAAATATAGACGCCGGCCATTAGCTTATTGATCCAGGGCTGCTGGGCTTTATGGTGGACACACATTGGCCAGTAGGGGCACTTATAACCCTCCCACTGTTAGCAAGGGTCCCTGGTGTAAGTCATAGTAGGCCGGGACCTCAACCCACGTATCACCGATAACTACCCATGCCCATTTTGGTGACATTAATCATCAGGACCAAATCACCTAGAGCGATGTATTACACTGTTGAGTAGCTAGCACTGCCATGGCATACAGTCTATGATCCATGTTTCACTATCTTGAGGATATTGTGCACCCCAGTAGATGCCCAAAGCAGTTGGTTTATACAACTTTTCTCCCTGTAGCGCACCATGTAGAGTCTGTGCTGCTGCTCACAGCTCCATTCATTGGTGAGTTTGAGATGGAAACACTCAGCATGTTTTTCGGACATGGGAAGAACCCCATGGAGACACAGGGAGAACATGTAAGCTCCAAACAGGCATTGGTTGGAGGCCAGGTTCGAACCTTGTGCATGGGAGGCAAAGACCTTAACCATTATGCCAACTGGTCTTACTTTATCCGTCAGTATTAACATGGAGTATAAAATCCTTTATGGATATAGAAAAAAATCAGAGTATTGAATAATATTGAGAAGTATAGGCTGCAAGTAGCAGTGCTTCAGCAGACATTTGGGTAGAAATGAGCATCTACATTTGACAGAGAGAGGTTTTCAAATGGACATTCATCTGAGTGTCCAGGACAAAGGAAAAATGAGTAATATTACAAATGGTTAGAGGGGTTGTAATAGTGACAGGGGAAAAAAGAAACAATAATGGCAGATTTGTGGTGGTAAGAGATTATTGGCTGGAATGTATTTATATTAAACATAAAACTCTTGTTATTGACCTTAAGAGAATTCTATGAAAAATGGTAAACTTTCAGCATGGAATGTTATTTATGGATGGGAGCTAGACCCCGATTTGTAATGGGATGTATCAGGGGGCCTAGAAGGGAAAATATAACAAACGAGGGTAAATTTCTGAAGTAGTACAGGAGAATATTTGGTTTGCAAGATGTGAATTAAATTGTAGTAACTTAGAATGTACATATTATTTCTCAAGATACTATCACTGGGCTAGACTAGATAGAAATCTGATGAAGTCTGCTGTTTGCAGACGAAAGCGCTTAATCTACGTGACTATTAAAGATTGTTATCTGCATAGTGAGTTGGTTCACTTTGTTCATTACTGCTGCATGGGAGTGCAGGTGCTATTTACGTGGACCCTAAATTGTTTTATTTTGGTTCAGTTGTTGGGAGGCGCAACATTTCTTGTGTATAAATCCTGTAATTACTTCAGGTCATGCACCAAATAAAAACTAAGATAAAGAAGTAAAATGAGACCGTGTTCCTTTCCTACTTTTCTGATAAAAAGAAAGGAATTTAAGGAATGGCTAGTGGAAATGATTCAGTAGAGTTATTGGGGAAGATGGAGATTTCTTCAGTTGGGATAGCAAGTGAATGGGATAAAAATAAAATGAACATGGAGTTTATGCACATGACAGAAATAAGAAAGTGATATGGGGAAAAAGTAGTACGGGTTTATTTACAGGGACGAAGTATTGCAGAAGAAGGGGAACCTCACAGAACAAGAACAGGAACTGAGTGCTAACAGTAAAATAAGGGAGTATTTGGATGATGTGTAGAGTTTGGAAAGGTTGCTGTTAATCAACTAATTTTATGACCATCTATTTATCTGTCTGTTGATCTGTTTATTGTTGACTGGGCTGGTTCCACTAGGCAAGTGGACTTTTTTCAAGAGAGACCCAATGTAGCATTTGTACTGCTAGGTGAAATTTGGCCAAGTCATTTAGGAACTTCCTTACTCTTTATTTTTTAATTTTAATTTTTTTTCAATTTTGTTTAATATTGTTGTAAAGTGTAAATAGTTTACTATGGATATAAAATAACTGAAGGTGTAAATGTTTGAGTTAAAGGTTTAATAATTTATAATATGAGGTAAATGGAAATGAAAGTGAAAGTACCATGGGATCTTGTGCATCCAATGGAGTTACCACCAACCCCAAACAGATGTGACCTCATTTTTACATGTCTTATCCAAAGGATGACACTCGAGAGAGCAGCACCCTCTAATGTTGCACCACAGTGTCAGCAATTTGAAAAATTTAATTATGTTGCCCGGAGTGGGAGTAAAACATATAGCCTTCTGGTCTTCCAGCAGCAAGGGAAAGTCTGCTAACTGTTAAGCTATCAATATTGCTGTTAGTTCCAGATGTGCAAAAAAAATTATTAGCACATCTTAGTCAACAGAATGTCTAAAGACTTGTCACCAAACCTAGAGGGCCTTTCACAGGAAAAATAACCAGAGATCCTTTACAGGTATTGGAGAAATTTGGGAAATTTGATGAAAATGTTCATAAAGCAGAGGAATGGAGAAACCAAGAAAAGCACGCATGGAAATGTTTACCCTGGACTTAATTATGCTAAGGTTAGAAGAAGGTGAGGATGAGTAATTTAATAACAAAGACAGGAAGAGATGGGACGAAAATAGTAATAATTAGTAGCCTGGTAAGTGCCTGTGAACCTATGTATAATCCATGAATATCAATAAATGATTCTGTAGTCAATGGGAAAAAATTAAGTGGGATAAGTTAAGTTTTCCCCACAGGAACTGAATGGTTTAGGATTGCCAGATCTGAATGGATACTTTAGAGCTACACAGTTAAGGCTTGTATATGTAACGCAAGCAGAAGGTTATAAACTGAAGTGGAAAGTGATGATGAAATGGGGGTGGCATTTGACATAAGGAGAGAGTAAGATTTTGGATGCAGGTCCTTAAGTAGACTAGGGAATTAACAACAAATGTAGGATATTAGATTCATAAAGTAGTAGAAAATATTCTAACAACAAGCCAGAGTGAAGTTGGAGAGAGGATATTTTGCTAATGAGGATGAGTTGAAGTAGGGGTGTAGAAAATAGGCAAGATGGGACTGGAATTTACTAGAGGAAATTAGCAAAAGAAATCAAGTATTGGGAGAAAATAACTAGAGGGAGTAGGATGAGAGTCAGCACAAGTTTGGACGTCATGCTAGAGACTGTCGTTCCTACCAATAACCAGAGTGCAAGCAAAGAGAAGTAGATAAGGGAGTGGTAAGTGAAAGGTCAGCTCTGGTAGAGTGGATTCTAGTGCAGAAGCTGTTTAAAAATGATGATTAGTAGGGTACAGAATATTATATAACTGTAAAAATCAAATAGAGGGGGCTAGAAAAGTTTGTAAAAATAGAATGGAAAGGCAGTTTTTACAGGAGCAACGGAAAGTCCATTTTCAGAACGTTTAGAATTTTTGCGTGGAAGTCTTTGCATTAGTTTTGTGTGTACCCCCAAACAGACTTCTGATTATTCTTTCTCAGGTATATAGCAAGTGCCGGAGGTGTTGAGGGAAAGAGAGATGTAGTTGTAAATGTGTTCTTTGGGACTATAACAATCTAAAAGATTTAAAAAATCCTCTATAGAGTACTTTGTCAGAAATGTGTGTGTGGGGGGGGTGCAAATGATTGTAACTAAGGAAATGATTCTTTTGAGCTGGAGTATAGGAGCTGAATTGCATAGATATATTGAACCCTTAGTAAGTTTGTTATTAACTGGCAAAAAAAGCAATTAATTGAAAATGGAAGTCAAAATCTAACCCAACTGTAATTGAAGTATTAAATATTGTGAGAGAGGTAAAAGAACTGAATGTGGGATTTTCAGAAAAGGGGAAGAGCAGATTACATAGAAATAGATGGAATGTGTGTGAATAATACATGCATAATATTGTTTAGGATTAGTGAGTTTTAGGGAAGGCAGAAATTGAACAGTTTATGTATGTTGGAGTAAAAGTAAAATAAAAGAAATTCTTTATTTTCATGCAGTATACATAAATATTAATATAACTTTTTTCTTTTTCAAATTTGTGTGTAATATACTTGTTAAAATGTACATGGGGGGAACTAACTATTTTTGGATTCTGATATTTTTGACAGCTGTTGTCTGATCTCTAACTGACCTTTTGGGAAAAGTTATTGAGGTTATCCATGAGCAGTTTGGAACTCTACGAATACACTGGTTCCAGTCCACACACACAAAAAAAAAAAAAAAAAATGCTCCTAAGCATAAAACCACAATAATTTATTAAACTGAATACTTTTATAATAAATACACACGTTACACTTAAAATACATAAAATAAACACTGTCGTTTTTGGTTTGGAGCCATTGTGTGTGGACAGGAACCTTAGTATTCGTGGAGTTTTTTTTTTTTGTTTTGAAGCCATTTTTTGCAGACTGGAACCTGAGTACTTGTGGAGTCTGGAATTCTCCTTAGAGTCAATGGACTTGTGGATTCTTTTCAGTTGGGATTTTGCAGTTGCCATATTATGGAGACAGCTGTTATGAAAGTGGTTTATGATCCTGTTATGGCTAGAGACTAGTGTTACTATTCTGCACTGGTCTTCCTGGAGCTCTCAGCAGCACTTGATACAGTTTATCACAGCATTTTGATAACATTTACAAATGTGTTGTGATGTTTTCTGTATGGTACTACAATGGTTCATATCCTGTCTTTCTTATTGCTCCTAGAAATTTGTTCTCTAGTAATAGACCCGTAGCCAGCGCTGTACCGTAAGGATTGGTTTTGGGGCCTCCACTGTTTGGGATATATTTTTCTGAGGTACAAGTCAAAACCAGTGGTCTGTGGCTGACCATGTTTGCAGATGACTGCAAGCTGGGCGCTGTCTTAGATTCCCCTAGTGATGTGAACATCCTCCAAGAGGGCCTTACCCAAACTAATGACTTGGTGCCAGAAGCATGGCCCCAAACTGAAAGCCAAGAAATGTATCATTATCCCCTTTGGGGAAAATGGTGTCTTCACTAATTATCGCATTAGTAACAACGTACTAAGCATGCAGTCAGTCGTGAGGGACTTGGCCACCTGGGTTGATAGCACCCTGACTTTTGACCACCACATTGCCTCCGTTGTACAGAAGGCTTTCAACATGGCCCACCTCTTAAGTAAGGGTATTTCATCCAAGAACATGGAGGTCATAACATCCCTGTACTCCTTCCTTATCAGACCCATTTTCGAGTACAATGTCCCCTTCTGCATGTACCTTGTCAAGCACATGCAGCAGCCAGAGAGACCACAGACATTCCTGACCAGGAAAATCCAGGGTCTCAAACACCTGTCCTGTACAGATAGGCTAAAAGCCCTGTCCCTCTACTCAGTCTCATACAGACTGTTCAGAGGTGACCTGTGTCTGTCTTACAAGGCCATCTCAGATCCAGCCTTGATGGAGTTGCTGAGTATCCGTAAGTCAAAACTCTACTCGCCCAACCTGCATGCAAGGCCTCAACCTGGTCTGTAACATTAATAGAACTTGTTGGTGGGATAGGTTTGTGTCCCGAAGACTCCCTCTCCATGTCAAGCGCAGTACCCCACTAGCCCTCTTCAAGAGGAATCTGGACGACTGGATGGTTAACAGAAAATACACCCTTGGGATACCTCCTATGTCCTTGCTGGAGAGGGGGAAACAGGTGCTGACTTTGTGGAAACATGGGTGAAATGCTTTGCTTATAAGGGCCTTCTGGCTAATAGCTTAGTATCATTCTATGAATCTATTAACTGTTCACTGCCTTAACCTCTAAAATGTGAAGTACTATAAGGTTGTATCTTAGGCCTGTTGTTCACAGTTTATATACTTCCACTAGGAGATCTGTTAAGGGTGAGAAAGACATAGAATGGCATTGTTATGCTGATGAGACACATATTTTACCTTTTTTTTCCACAGGATAATAAGGCAGACATGTATTCCTTGTCTTAATAGATTAGAGGCCATACATTTCTGGCTCATCTTTAAGTGGTTGAAGATCAACACCTCCAGAACTGAGTCAGTTTATGCAACTTTGAGGAATTCATCTGTCCCCTTCCCTCCCTGATTTCATCATATGTGGTGGCAGTAACTAATGAGTTGTTCGATAAGGTGCATAATCTTGTTGGTATTAGATTCTAAGTTGTCCGGGACTGTCAGCTACTGTGAATCCTTCATGTTCCTTCTTGAAAAACATTTCAAGAATCAGGCCCCCTCTATACCACACTGTCCTTTTGTTGTTGATCATGGATTAGTTTCCTCTAGGCTGGACTGTTGCAGTCCCCTATACCTGGGACCTCCCCAACATCAGTCCTGCTAATTTACAGATGGTGGTGAACTCTGGTGCTTTTTATTACCTGCCTATTACTCTGCTTTCACTGGCTTACTTTTCAGTACAGAATTATTTATAAAATCTTAGTGGTAAGTTTATTTGTCCACTCGCACCTGGTTCCTCATGCTTAAGAATTGGTTATGCTATATTGCCTTGCCGTACATGTTTGCTAAGCTTCCCAGGAACTGCTTGTAGTCTAATAAGTGTGCTTTGAAATTCCAGGGTGGTTCTTATTATCAGGCACCTCATCTGTGGACTCTTACTACCTTTGTGGTTTTGGGAGTGTCCACTTCTGGCTGGTTTTCAGAAGGCATTTAAAACTTGCCTGTTTAAAATAGCATTTGATGAGATGGATATTTTATAGTATATCTGGTGGTAATGCTTTATTTATTGATCTAGACTATTTTTAATAGTTGTGATGTAATTTACTTATTCAGTTTGATGTAAATGTTTATGCTAATACTTTTTTAATAAATATTAAGTTAATTGAGCAATTTGTTTACCTTAAATTTTGGATGTTGGCTTTCCAGGAGGTTATGCGTCTGTTACTGAAGGGTACTAGGACATTGCGGATGAACATGGTCTATGTTTGGCACTTTACTGTGTGGGGTCTGCATAGAAGATGCCCTCCATTTGCTCTGTGTGGACATTGCTTCCACTACATTTGGACTTTACCACTGCAGAAGCTGTCCCTCTCTCCAGCCTATTTTTTTTTTTCTTGGTGTTCTTTTTGTTGTATGGGTGCAGTTGTTTTCATAGTTTTGTATGTATGATTTATTTTTTTTCCTAACACAAGTATCCAGGTTGCTTGCCTCCTTACTTGGCAAAAAAATGCTGTGAAGTGTTTTGGCCCTGTGCCTTTTATATGGATTGCATTGAGTACTGCTGGCAGTTGGAGTGAATAGAGGCACCCAAAGCTCTGGGAAGCTGTATTTTGCAGGGAGTAAGACACAAGTACAACTGGGATACATTAGAACATCTACTGTTATGATAAATTTACTTGCAGAACTACTTATGTTCATCTTGTTTCACTGTTGCAGTCATTACACTTGGGTTATCCTGCTGGCAGGCTACCCGCAGTCGGCCTGACTTCCAAAGTCTAGGTCCAGATGCAGCCGACGCCATTTTCTTCAGTCTTTCTTGCCACATGGTGCCCGAAGCAAAAGCAGTTCGCAAGTGCCGGTCGGCCGACTCCTGAGATTTTCAAATTCGAATTTCAGATCCGAAGTCTTCATTAAAGCTAAGTACCCCGTTGGGGAAACTTTTTTCTTGCTCCAGACCAATGTCAGAAAAAGTTAACAATTGTATTTCTTGTGGGAAGCAAATACCTCATAAGGATTTTCATTCATACTGTATTCCTTGCCTAGGCCCTGATCACAACGTTGCTAGCTGTCGGTTTTGCACTAGATTTAACCAACGCACTATTAAGCGTCGGTACGATTTTGCCTTTCATTACTTTGGCCGAAGATTCAATTTTATAATGCCGTCGGAACAACCGATGACCGGAGTTTATAAAAAGTGCAAGGAAAAGGACAGGCATCTGAGGTCCAAAACCGATGAGGCTTCTGCTAAGCCAGTTGCTGGTTCGCCAGTTCTCAGTGAGGCGCTTTTGCAGCTCCTGACGCCTGCTACCTCAGAGCCACAGGCCGCTGCCGATTCCCACATGGAGCCAGCTAGGCCTCTGGATACTCAAGGTATTGGACACTCGGAAATTATTCCCTCAGATGGGTCCGGAACTGCTGAGCAGGCATCGGCTTCTGAGGGTGTTTTCAGACCTACACAGTTATATGTAAAGCTTACCTCAGCTTCCAAAGCAAAGACTAAAGCAGCTCTAAAGACAAAGAAACAAGTACAGCATTCTCCTGGACAGACTTCCATGTCTACAGAATAGATGCTCAAAATGGCCGAAGACCTAATTACCTTGATCAGGGGGTCCCATCCCCCTCCTGATAAGAGGCCTAGGCAAGAGACAGAATATGAATCATCAGATCAGGTTTCCATTTCCTCTGACTCCTCTTCTGAGCAGGAATACTCTCTTCCTCCCTATGAGGATTCTGATGCTGAAGAATCTATTCCTTCAGCCTCTCCTCTTGAGGATTTTTCTTTTGGGGAAACCCTGCATACCATGAGGGAGCACCACTGGGAGAGCCAAGACTACTCAGAATCAAAGAAAAGGCTTAGAGATTTTCTTTTACTACTTCAGTACAGGCCGCTTGCTGTTCCCCCTGTGTTAGACATTGTCGATGATGTATTTTCGGAGTCCGCCCTTTCTCCTGACTCTCTACCCCCTGCCCCTGTAAAACCAGACAGATACTACAGGGTTCCAGACTCACATTAATTTCTTTATAAAAACCCTGCTGCTAATCCAGAAACTAGTTCTCAGGGTCACAAAGGGGTCAAGGCTTCTACTGCAAAAAAACCTATCCCCTCTGACAGGGATTCTAGGGCAGTAGACAGATGGGGGGGGGGTTTACACTTCTGCTACTTTGGCTGTGAGGGCTTTAAATTGTCAATTTCATATGCTTAAATATCAGCAATACTTAATGTCACTGCTAAAACAGAAAATGTTGGCAAATTCTGATTGTGCAGAAAATAAGGAATTGCAGGATTTATTGCATGCAACTGAGCAAGTGGGAAAGCATACATTGCAATGTGGTTTTGATTCTCTAGAGGCCTCTTGCAGGGCCGCAGTTATGGGTTCTGTCATTAGGAGCCATGCTTGGTTAAAGGAACAGATTCTACCTGATCATGTTAAGGCAAAATTACTAGATGCTGCATTACAGCATGATACTTTATTTGGTGTTAAAGCAGAGGAGGTGTTGAAGAAAATGGAGGACAAAGCGAAATCTATGCAAACAGTAAAATTTCTGACAGATACAGCCACCCAGATTTAGCAGGAACTGGCCTACAAAGAATTGGTCCTTTCCAGTGTCAGACAGACCACAAAGAGGCAGATCCAGCCCCAGGGCTCATACAGGCCTAAACAGTGGGGTGCTTCTACCTCCAAAAGCAGAGAAGACAAATCACAGCCATACAGGAAACCGTTCCAATGACTTCCCTCCGCCAGCACCAGGCACTTATCTTTTGGCAGCCCCCTTAGGGGGAAAACTAGCACTTTTTTCACAAAAGTGGCACATGATCACCCAGGACAAATGGGTCTTGAATATAGTGTCCCAGGGCTACAGGTTCCACTTTCACACCCTGCCAAGGGCAAAAGGTATGCCAGACCTGCCACACAGTCAATGGGCAGAGGCACAAAAACAAGTTTCATCCCTCATGGACATGAGGGCCATTCAGAGAGTACCACAGCAAGAGCAGGGGCATGGATTTTACTCAAGACTTTTCTTGGTACCCCGAACGGACAAAGCCTGGAGACCAATACTGGACCTGTCTATTCTGAATACATTTCTGGACGTTCCAAAATTCAAAATGTTGACTTTGCAGCAGCTTCTGCCCATGCTGGGCAAGAAGGCTTGGCTTGTAACTTTGGACCTAAAAGAGGCATACCTGCATGTACCAATCAGACAATCTTGCAGAAGATACCTCAGATTCATAGCTGGCTCAATGCACTACCAATTCTCTGCACTGCCCTTTGGCTTATCTACTGCACCCAGGGTCTTCACAAAATGCCTGGCACCAATAATTGCTTATTACAGACAAAGAGGAATTCAGATATATCCTTACTTAGACTATTACCTTATTCAAGCAGAGAACAAGGACATTATACTAGAGCACCTGGCGTTTGTAAAAAGGTTATTGATTTGCCTAGGGTACACAGTAAACGAAAAGAAATCAAAATTAGTACCCTCTCAAGAGATAATATTCCTGGGTGCAAGCTTAAATACAACTGCCCAGATGGCTTATCTCAAGCCAGACAAACAAAGGCAACTGACTTCTTACTTCACAATGTTGGCAACAAAGACCCAGTTATCTGCAAGAAAATTTCTGCAGGCTTTGGGCTTCATTGCATCCTGCATTCTGCTAATTCCATATGCCAGACTGCATATGAGAAAACTACAATGGTATCTAAAAAGTGTTTGGACTCAACATTGCCACAGCCTGGAAACATTGATTACCCTCATTCCTTGCCTTCAACAGGAGTTTCGATAGTGGGCACAGTCCTGTCACCTCAACAAGGGACAGCCATTCAACCTACCCACAGCCAGGCAGTCAATAACACAGATGCTTCAGATTATTTCTGGGGGGCCCACATGGCAGGAAAATGTACTCAGGACACATGGCCCTCAAGCCAAATGCAAATTCATATCAATCAAAAAGAGATGCTAGCTGTTCAGAATGCCCAGACAGCTTTCAAGGACCTTCTTCATCCAGGACAACTACTGATAAGGACGGACAATACTACAGTCATGTGGAACATAAACAAGCAGGGAGGCACACATTCCTACCCCCTCTGCAGACAAACCATGACTTTGTGGGACACCGCATTGACTTATCAAGTACATTTGCAAGCACAATTCCTGCCAGGAAAGAAAAATACTCTGGCAGATGAACTAAGAAGAAACATTACGGAGCCCCATGAGTGGAAACTGGATCCACAAGTCTTCAGCATGATAAAGAAATGGGGATGCCCAGACATAGATCTTTTTGCCTCCCCTCACAACTGCCAACTACAGAGATTCTGCACAAGGACTTATCACAAGCAAGCATGGAAAGTGGATGCTCTATCATTCAGCTGGAAAACCCTAACAGTATATGCCTTTCCTCCTCTGCCTCTCCTTCCCAAGGTACTCCTAAAGGTCAGACAAGAGAAGACAAAAATGATCCTGATTGCCCCAGACTGGCCCCGCCAGCACTGGTACCCAATCCTAAAAAGCTTGTCTCAAGGCCCAGCCTGGACATTGCCTCTAATTCCTCGCTTACTGACCCAACGAAACAATCAGATCCTGCACAGCCAAATCAGGACCGTAAATCTGGCTGCATGGCGAATAATGTAGCCATTCAGAACACACCTCTCTCTAAAGCAGTGATGGATGTTATTTTGGAGGTCAGGAGGCCAAGTACTAGAAAATCTTATGCAGAAAAATGAAAGAGATTCTGTGCTTGGAACCAGGCACAAGGAATTGACACACTTGTACCAAATATTCCTCAGATTTTACAATACCTAACTGAGATGCTGGACAAAGGCCTATCCTTCTCATCAATTAAAATCTATGCCTCTGCCATTTCAGCTCATTACCATACGGAACCACCTATTTTTTCTCATCCATTGCTAAGGCAGTACCTCAGAGGGGCCAAAAACAATAAGACCTCCAAGGAGAGCATCAATACCTGCATGGGACCTCAATTATGTCTTGGTGAAACTCACACTGCCGCCTTTTGAGCCAGCCAATACAGCTGAAATAAAGTTGTTATCTTGGAAAACAGCTCTTCTCCTAGCAATATCCTCTGCAAGACGAGTCTCAGAGTAACAGGCTCTCATGGCGGTGGAACCTTTCATCATTTTCCATCCAGACAGGGTTTCTCTGAGGACTAACCCGACATTTATGCCTAAGGTAGTGTCCAGTGTGGCCCTTAACCAAACCATTCACTTGCCTACTTTTTATCCAAAACCACAGAATAAGGGTGAGAGACTCCTGCATTCTTTGGACATACACAGACAGCTATGCTTCTACTTGGACAGAACTAAAGCTTTCAGAAAGACTGAGCAACTTTTAGTGGCATGTGCTGCAGGATCACAAGGAAAGCCTATCTCAGAGCAGACTATTTCGAAATGGATAGGCCACTGCATTCAATTCTGTTATTCACAACATGGCAAATCAATTCCTAAGGGCATTAGGCCACATTCTACCAGAGCAGCAGCCTTCCTCAGAGGGGTACCAACCAAAGACATTTTAGAGGCTGCAACTTGGAGTTCAGTGCACACTTTCACCAAGCACTACCATTTATCTCTCTACTCTAAATCCAGACCAGGCTTTGCCACTGCAGTTATGTAGGGCCTTATAGCCACTCCTAATCCTATTTAGACCCAGCCACCCTACCTCAGCTTTGGGATTCAACCCAAGTGTAATGACTGCAACAGTGAAACACGATGAACATACTACAGTTGTGTACCTACCATAAATGTAGATGTTCGAGTGTATTCACTGTTGCAGTCCAGGTTACCCACCCACCATCCCTCTTTTCTTTGCTGGGACTTATCTGTACTTCTCTATCCTGTACAACCTATGTGGTGTATTTGCTTGTTGATGAAGGAAATGTTTATGTTATTGCATGCGTACTTATTGGCATAAATTTTTAGCCTACCAATTTGGGGGCACCTGACATCTGGGGCAAGAAAAACTGAAGAAAATGGCATCGGCTGCATCTTTTATACCCCTGGTGCACTGACGTCAGGGAAGAGGCGACAGCAACCGACGCCGGACCTAGACTGTGGAATTCAGGCCGACTTCGGGTAGCCTGCCAGCAGGATAACCCAAGTGTAATGACTGCAACAGTGAATACACTCTAACATCTACATTTATGGTAGGTACACAACTGTACTTTGTAGGGCCTCTTCTAATTTGGTCTGACAACCAGTGTGTTGTGTGGTATGTAAACCTAGTGCATATGGGATTTTCTACTGTTGCTTTATTGTACTTTAGCTGTCCCTTCGGCACTGCCTGAAGTGAGTCCTTGTTTGTTAAATCCCTTATCCCATTTAGCAAACAGTGAGTGAAATAAATAAGAAGGCAGTTGGTCATACCCTCCTGTTTACAGATGAACATCTGGCAGTTGGCCATAGACAGGGAGGGATCACTGTCAGCTGCTCACATACCAAGAGAAGTAAGGTGGTACTGGTCGACTTGGTGAGTCACTCCTTTTGGTACCTTCTTAGAATTGCAGGTTTGGCAGATATCTGTAAATTAGATTTTTAGAAGGGGACAAGTCAGAGAACATATTATTTAACGCGTAAAAGTAAGCACTGCTCCCCTCTTCACCTAAGTGCAGCAGCAACGGGGATTTTATGGTTCATCAGCCATAAGCAAAAGAGTTTCTAGAAAACCTTCCTGGCATTCCTACCCATTCTGTGCCTCCTCACAATATTCAGGAAAGAAAGTCCAAAACTGATCTATTTTGCAGCATGGGGGCTTAGAAGGTTATGATTTAGAATTTCAGGCCCTTGGCAGTGCAGCCAGTCCTGCCAGGTTTTTGGGGGGGAGGGTCTCTCACATTTGGGGTGACCTACAGATCCATCTTGTTTCTTAGTACTTTAGTCACACATGCGGTCATGAAGGTGTTTTTCTTTTGTGTAGAACCTTGCCCTATACCTCCTTAACCTGTACAGCTTACCATAGTCTTTCTCAAGCATCTGTGTGGCCTAGCCTTTAGTTCTTGCATAGTGAAGGTTCATATGTTAGCTTATTTTGCTCTTCTTGGCCTTGTGAAGGGAAGAACTCTGGCCCAGCAGTGGCTGGATAGAGCAGTTATTAAAGGACTCCTTTTTCTTCATCCATCCAATTTGAAGTTCTTGATTGACATGCTTACTCATCCCATTTCAGACTTTGAGTGATGACGTTTGTATCTCTTAAATAGTTTTTTTGGTGTCCATCACCTCTTCTTGCAAGATCTTGGAGATTTAGTCCCTCATATATAGGTAACCTTTCATTTCTTTCACAAGGATCCTGTGTCCCTTTGAACCAGCCTGCAATTCTTCATGGAAGTGACTTCTTAATTGTTTTTAAATAGTGTGTTCACCTGCCTTTTTCTTTTCCAGGAGTAGATTGGGCAGAAAGTGCCATTCAGATCATGCACGTGAACTGCAAGCTGACGCTCTTCCTCATGTAGTGCATACGTTTTGGATGACGTCTTAGCTGTTCATTTCCTTTGCTGTGGAGAGCAAAAGGTTGACATTTCCAAACCTTTTCCATATAGATTGCAATCTGCATTATCTTTTGCCTTCAGGTAGTTTGCCATCCATAGAGAGATGCCATCTTTAAAGGCCATTGCAGTAAAGGTATAAGTACTTCATGAATATCTCTGCTCACCGTTTCCAGTAATGTAGAAGAATATAGCCTTTAGTATGACCCAGGTTGCCATAGTTTGGCAGCTCCAGAAGCTGTTTGACCTGGTATGGGTTAGAGTAATGATGAGGTGTTGCCTGGTTGTCTCTCATCAGGGGAAGGGTTGTGATGAAATGTTGGTGGTGGGTGGACTGTTTTTTTATATCTACACTGGAGATTGAGGTCAGAACAATGGCAGGGCTAGGCATGGGGGCAAATTTGGGGGATATCACCACCTTAGAGTGAGTGGGGACTCTCCTAAGCCATGCATCATAGCAAGTAGTGGCCTCTACAGATGTTCGCTGTCATGTGACAGTGGTAGAGCTTCAACCAACTAAGGTAAACTGCCTTCTTTGTGTAGCTGTGTCAGTTCCTTTACCCTCTGTCTTTCTGTAGTGATTAGATAGCCTGTTAGTAGAGTTACACTAAAGACCTCGACATAAGGAGATTGAGAATCAGTAAGGTCCACAGTGGACAGTGTGGCACTTTCATGGACGCTGCCTTCAAAAAGAAAAGGTTGTCCACCAACCACTTAGTCCTTGGTTTACGCCTTCACCAACGTTATTGCCCCAACCTTTGCTCTTGGACTTTGTTAGTAGTTACAGCACTCTGATTTCTGACCATTTATCCTCTGTTTTCCACTGTTAGCTCAGTTAACTTACCAAAGAACATCCCTGAAGCTCAGTGTAGCCCATGCTCTTCCTATGAGAGGACCCTCCTAGGTAGCTTCCAGAAAGCCCCCTGCTATGACCCTTGCTTTTATGGCTCACCATCCAGCCAGAGCTCCTAGAATTTCCTGTAAGTCAGGTGGGCATGCACTTGTGTTACTTGCTGTCACTGTTGTCCATATCTTCATTGTTTTTACTTTTTGCAGAGGTTGTACTCACTTGATGGTTGGGGTATACTGTCTGGGTATTGTGCTAGACTGCCATTGTAATGTGGAACTTGATTCCAAGTGCGACTTCTGAGAAAAAAAAGTAGTCCGAACTGGAATGTAAAAGGGAAGGATGGGCACAATCACAGTTATTCCCCTTGTAGATCAACTGATGAGGTAAAACTTTATATTTTATTTTCGAATATGGGTAATTATGGTATAGTTGTTTGTACCATTCTTGTATTAATTATTTTAGATGGATATGTTTCAGTAAATTAGGCATAATGACAAAAATAAGAGTATGCAAACAGATTATGTAGAATTGTTTCACTGTCCATAACAGTGCACTTCATCTTTTTGGATGCAAATATTTTCTGGATTTTAGTTGTGATATTAAGATTTTATTGTGTTTCAGATGATACAGCAAGGATTACAACCTCAGCAGCAGCAGCAAGGATTGCAGCCACAGCAACAGCAGCAGCAGTTTCAGAGAATCGCTCAGATTCATCTGCAGCAGCAACTGCAGCAACAGCAGCAGCAGCTCCAACAGCAGCAGCAACAACAGCAGCTGCATCAACTGCAGCAGCAACAGCAGCATCAACTGCAGCAGCAACAGCAGCAGCTGCAGCAGCAGCAACAACAACAGGGACCTTCCCTACAGCAGCAACTTCAGCAGCTTCAGCAGCAGTCAGTGGCTGTGTCCCAAGTGCAGCAGGCTCAGCTCCCGTCACAGGCCATGGTGTCCCAGGCTCAGTCAGTTCCTGTCACCCAGCATCAGATACACCAAGCCATGGTAAGCTTCAGCAGTCTGTGTACAGGAGATGTCCATTTTGTAGAGAAGTGAGTTTGAGTTACGCCTGATTATTTTAGATGTGATTTGTTGAGGATTCTTTGTTTTGCAAGCAGTCAGTAGTTTTCGACTTTGGTATGCTGGTACAGGACCTTAATGTTTGATATTCAGACAGAATAGAGGCCGAAGAATTGGATTTTTTCCTTCATTTCTAGTGGCATCGGAGGTAAGACTGTGACACGAAGTCCTGGAGATGGTAGGGTTGAATGTCTCTCTAGATGTTTTTCGTGTTTCACTGTTGCAGTCATCACATTTGGGTTATCTGCTTGCAGTAGCCCTCAGTTGGCCTGATTATCAAAGTCTTGGGTCCTGATTCGGTTGTTGTCTCATCTTCCATGACGTCAGGTAGTTAGGGGTATAAAGCATTGCAGCCGACGCCATTACATCAGTCTTTCTTGCCGTGCAGTGCCTGAAGCAGAAGCAGTTCGCAATTGCCGGTTGGCTGACACCTGAAATTTTCGTTTTAGAGTTTCAGAACCAAAGTCTTGAACTAAGTACCCTGTTAGGGAAACTTTTTCTTGCTCTAAACCAGTGTCAGTAAAAGTTAATTGTATTTCTTGTGGAAAGCAAATACCTCATAAAGATTTTCATTTGTACTGCATTCCTTACTTAGGCCCTGACCACGACGTACCTCGCTGTCAGTTTTGTGCCTTATTTAAACGATGAACTATTCGTTGTCTTTTTATTTACGCTTCTAAATATTTTAGTACTCGGTTCAATTATACAGATATGGCTTCGGTAAGCCACCCGACTACTGACATTCTGAAAAAACACAAAGATAAAGACAGAGACAGACCACATAAGTCCAAAGCTGCCAAAGATGCTTCTCCTAAGCTAGTCGCCAGTTCACCGGTACTCAGTGAGGCGCTTTCGCAGCCCCTGATACCCACTACTTCAAATTCGCAGGCCTCTACTGGAGACCCATTTGGAGTCCGGTATGCCCCAAGATGCTTCAACTGTGGAACCTGTGGATGTCTCTACCTCGGATGGGTCCAGAGCCGCTGTGCAGGCACCGGCTTCTGAGGGTGTATTCAGGCCTACTGACTTGCATATTAAACTGACACCATCTTCTTCTTCTAGGCCTAAAATGCGATCCATGCTTAGAAAAGACACCCAGACCGCATAGTCAGGCCTCTATGCTTAAAAAACAAATAAGAATGGCTGAAGACCTTATTACTCTAATCAGGGGAAGCCACCCTTCCTCCTCTAAGAGACCTAGGACTGAGTTTACTTATGATTCTTCTGATCAGGGCTCTGAAATTTCTGTTTCCTCTGATGACCAGGATTTACCCTTATCTACCTATGAGGATTCTGATACAGAGGACTCTATTCCCTCTGCTTCCCCTCCAGAGGATTTCTCTTTTGGTGAAACCTTGCATACTCTTAGGGAGCATTATCGCTGAGAAATCCAGGATTACTACTACTACTACTTTCGGCTTTTTCCCGGTTAGGGGTCGCCACAGCGGATCACCTGTTCGCTCATGATTGGCAGTGGAGGTTTGCTGTGTTGAGTTGCCAGCCCAGTGCCCAACCTTCCACAGAAGACACACTCGCACATGCACGCACTCACACCTAGGGCCAATTTAGAGTGTCCAATCCACCTACAGCATGTCTTTGGGATGTGGGAGGAAACCCATGTGACCACAGGAAGGACATGCAGACTCCACACAGAAGGCACCCCAGCCGAGGATCGAACCGGAGAACGTCTTGCTGTGAGGCAGCAATGCTAACTGCGGCCGCCTGACTGGCTTAGGGATTTTTTACTCCTACCACAACACAAGCCTTCAGCTATCCCCCCTGTACTGGACATTGTTGATGCCTTTTCGGAATATAGCTTGGCCCTTGACTCTTAATCTCCTGCTCCCAGAAAACCTGATAGGTATTACAGGGTTCCTGACTCTCACAGGTTCCTCTTTAAAAATCCTACTGCAGATCCTGAGACCATTTCACAGGGACCCAAGGGCATTTAGGCTACTACTGCAAAAAATCCTACCCCCTGTGATAGAGATTCCAGGGCGCTGGATAGTTGGGGTTAGAAGGTATACACTTCTACAACCTTGGCCATTAGGGCCTTAAACTGCCAGTTTCATATGTTAAAGTATCAGCAGTATATTATTGGATTGCTTAAACAGAAAATGATGTTGACTCTTGACTGCGCTGAAAATAAAGATTTACAGGATTTAATGCATTCTTCTGAACAAGTTGGAAAACATATTTTGCATTGTGGTTTTGATTCACTAGAGGCATCTTGCAGGGCTGCTGTCACTGGGTCTGTACTTGGAAGGCATGCTTGGCTTAAGGAGCAATCTTTGCCACATCATGTTAAAGCTAAATTGCAGGGTGCTCCCCTAAACCAAGACAGCCTGTTTGGCAAAAAAGCAGAAGTAGTACTTAAAAAAGATGGAGGAAAAAGCTAAATCTCTGCAAATTGTTAAAGATTTCCTGCGAGTACAGCCTCCCAGATTTAGTAGGCATTGGCCCTCTAAAAATTGGTCCTTTCCTGCCTCTTCCAGGCCTTCTCAGTCCAAACCCAAAAGCAGCAGAACACACAGGCTTCAATCCCAAGGTACTCACAGGACTAAGCAGTGGGGGGCTCCCACTTCCAAAGCAGGGAGTGGTAAGACTCCCCCCCCCCCCCCCATGGTAAACTGTCTCAATGACTTAACTTTAAATCTTCCAAGCCCTGCACAACTGACTGTTCCTTTAGGGGGAAAGATTGCCCTGAAGGCAAAAAATTGGGAACTCATTACCCAGGACAAATGGGTTTTAAATATAGTTTCCCACGGATACAGATTCCACTTTCACTCCTTATCAACCCCAAATGGTTGGCCAGATCTATCCCCAAATCAGTGGGCAGAGGCTCAAAAGCAAATTCCATCTCTCTTTAGGATCAGGGCCATTCAACCTATTCCAGAAGAAGAAAGGAGACAAGGTTTCTACTCAAGACTTTTCCTGGTGCCCAGAAAAGACAACTCCTGGCATCCTATCCTGGACCTCTCTATCCTAAACACTTTTTTGGTGATCCCAAAATTCAAGATGCTAACTCTTCACCAGCTGCTTCCTATGCTAGGCAAAGATGCCTGGTTGGCAACACTGGATTTAAAGGAAGCCTACCTGGACATCCCAATAAGGGAATCTTGCAGAAGATATGTACGCTTCAAAGCAGGCTACATGCACTATCAGTTCTCTGCACTGCCCTTTGGCATATCTAGTGCACCCAGGGTATTCACAAAGTGCCTAGCTCCAGTCATTGCATTTTGCAGGCAAAGTAATATCCAAATATATCCATACCTGGACGATTGTCTAATTCAGGCAGAAAGCCAGGACATACTATTGAATCATCTGATGTTTGTACAGAAATTGCTATCTTCTCTGGGGTACACCGTAAACGAAAGTAAATCACATCTTGTACCCTGCCAACAAATTGTATTCCTGGGAGCAATATTGAACACAACTTCCCAGGTGGCTGTCCTCATGCCAGAGATACAAGTTCATTTGACAGTCTACTTCAGACTACTGACTACAAAGACTCCGCTATCTGCAAGGAAAATACTGCAAGCCCTGGGGTTCATGGCCTCCTGCGTTCTCCTGATTCCATATGCAAGACTGCATATGAGGAAACTACAGTGATATCTAAAAAGCCTATGGTGTCAACATTCTCAGGATCTAGAAGCAATGATTCCTGTCATGCCTTGTCTACAGATAGAGTTGCTTTGGTGGGCAGAGGCCTGCCACTAAAACAAGGGACTGCCATTCACTCTACCCCCTGCCACCCAAGCCCTAACAACAGAAGCATCAGACTGTGTATGGGGGGGCTCACTTGGCAGGGAAATGCATTCAGGGCAAATGGAACTCAAGTTAAATGCACCTGCATGTTAGCTGTACAGAATGCTCTGACAGCCTTCAAGGACCACATTCTTCCAGGACAATTAATGGTAAAGGTGGACAAACATCACTGTTATATGGTACATAAACGAGCAGGGGGGGAACCCACTCACATCCTCTCTGCAGACTAGCCATGACTCTGTGGAACACAGCCTTGAGCTACCAAGTGCACCTACAGGCTCAGTTCCTGCCAGGAAAGCTAAATACACTGGCAGACAAACTAAGCAGAAATCTCATGGACCCACACAAGTGGAAACTGGAACCAAAGATATTCAACTTGTTGAGAAACAAATGGGGGAGCCCAGATATAGACCTGTTTGTTTCCCTCCAAACTACCAATTGGAAAAATTCTGCACAAGGACTCCCCACAAACAAGCTTGGAAAGTGGATGCCCTGTCCTTCACCTGGAAAGACCTATCAGTTTATGCCTTTCCCCTCTGCCTCTCCTCTGCAAGGTACTACGAAAGAGCAAACATGACAAGCCAAGGACGATACTGATTGCACCAGACTTGCCACGCCAACACTGGTACCCCCTTTTGCGCAGTGTGTCACTGCTGGCACCATTGCACCTGCTTCAGACCCCCTGCCCTGCTGTCCCAGCAGGAGGGCCAGATTCTGCACCCACAGCTTCAAACCCTGAACCTGGCAGCCTGGCCAATTACCTGATCTCTCCGTTACCATCCCTCAGTAAGCAAGTGTTGGATGTCCTCTTCTCTCACCCACTGCTGAAGCAGTTCATCAGAGAGGGCAAAAACTTAAGACCACTCAGGAGAGCCCCTACTCCAGCCTGGGGCCTTAACTTTGTATTGGAAAAACTCACTCTACCTCCTTTTGAGCCAGCTGCAAATGCAGAGTTGAAATTCCTTTCTTGGAAAACAGCCTTCCTTTTAGCCATCACTTCAGCAAGAAGGGTGTCTGAATTACAGACCCTCATGGCAGTGGAGCCTTTCATCATTTTTCATGCAGACAGGGTGTCCCTCAGGACCAATCCCTCCTTCATGCCTAAGGTGGTATCCAGTGTGGCCCTTAATCAGTCCATTCATTTGCCAACCTTCTTTTCTAATCCACAGAACAAAGGGGAACGAATACTGCACTCCTTAGATGTGCACAGACAACTTATATTTTTTTTGGACAGGACTAAGCCTCTCAGGAAGTCTGAACAGCTGCTGGTTGCATTTGCTGCAGCGGCAGAAGGGGAAGGCCATTTCAAGGCAAACCATTTCTAAATGGATAGGCCATTGCATTCATTTCTGCTATAAGCACCATGGAAAGCCTACCCCAAATGGGGATTAGACCACATTCAACCAGGGCTGCATCTACCTCAACAGCCTTTCTCAGAGGTGTCCCTACCAGGGACATCTTAGAAACTGCTACCTGGAGTTCTGTACATACCTTCGCCAAGCATTACTATTTGCCAATTTTCTCTAAATCCAGAGCTGGCTTTGCCACTGCAGTCTTGCAGGGCCTTATAGCCGGTCCTAATGCTATCTATTTTCCTCCTCCAATACTTAGCTTTGGGAATCTACCCAAATGTGTTGACTGCAACAGTGAAACACGAAGAACATAGTACAGTTGTGCACACTTACCATAAATGTAGATGTTTGAGTGTATTCACTGTTGCAGTCCTAGTTACCCTCCCTCCAGCCCCCTGACTTCTATTGGTTATACCTCTGTTCTTGCTTACTATGCTTAAAGCTTTTTGGTGTATTTGCTTTTGTTTTGGAGGTGTAACCTTGTATATATAATTGTTTCCCATTATGGGGGCACCTGACATCTGGGGCAAGAACAACTGATGTAATGGTGTCGGCTGCATGCTTTATACCTCCGACTATCTGACCTCATGGAAGATGAGACAACAACCGACCCAGGACCCAAGACTTTGATAATCAGGCCGACTGGGGGCTACTGCAAGCAGATAACCCAAATGTGATGACTACAACAGTGACTACACTCTAACATCTACATTTATAGTAAGTGTACACAACTGTACTTTCTGTGGTGCTCTTTGGTACAACCATATACTTGCCTTTTCATCCATCTCTTGTTGGATGAAATGAAGGTGGGGGGTGGATGTCCCTTTGTCATAGTTTAAAGATATCTGCTTTTCTGATTTTGATAGTTCTGCATTTGATAAACTTTGAAAGCATTCCCTTTGCTTTCATGTTTCCTTCTTACAGATTTATCCTGAGTAGCTTGAATGTGGATAGTGAATAATGGCAAAACCTTCTGTAGACTGAGCAGTAATGCAGGCTGGATTTCTGTCACAGAAACCTGTCATTCTTGGACAGTTAACATCTTATGATCCATCATTTTAAGTTCTTTGCATTTACAATCTATAAACTAATATACTTATTGTGTTTGTTTCAGTAGTAAAGCTGTGTTGCTTACTGTTATCTATTTAGTGCATTCTTAATCCGTCTCTAAGCATAGCAGAGAGGGAGAGAGAGAGAGAGTTAAGACTTTTAAGCTTATACGTAGCTTTCTCCTCTAGTCCTGGGATTAAGTGGTTCAGTTTTCATTTGCATGTTATGTGACACTCGTACTGTGCATATGAGATACCTCAGAAAAGACGCATTTATATCTAGCAGACTTACCTGAGTAGCAAATGGGGAAGAAGCACCTTCAGTCAGGCTATTGCTGAAAATGCCAACTTTTCCAGGGCTGCTGGGAGAAGGGGAACGGGTCTTCATGGAGCGTAGCTAATAGCTCCTCTGAAGGCATAGTCTGTGATAACGTTGTTTTAGACTGCTGGTAATACACAACCTAGAACTGTTGAAAATGAGAGACTTGTTTGCTAGGACAGCAGCAGAAACATGTGTCCCTTTGAACCAAAGGCCAAGCAAAGGAGTTTCTGGAATACCTTCCTGACATTCCTACTTGGTCTGTTCTCCTCATAAAGTTCAGGAAAGAAAGTCCAAAACTGATCTATTTTGCAGCATGGTGGCTTAGAATTTTATGATGTAGAATTTTAGAACCTTGGCAGTGCAGCCAGTCCTGCCAGTGTTTGGGGTGAGGGTCTCTCGCATTTGGGGTGACACAGAGATCCATCTTGAGAAAGGGTGTATACCAAGATGTCATTTGGAAATTTTGAAAAATTAAGAAGTGAAATTTCTAGTATAAAGCTATTTAGCAGACACATTTTGAAGTGGCTTGAATAAATAACACGAGGTAAAGGTTTTAAGGGTGATTTCCAAAATGTCGACACTGCCTGGGTGGGATTTGTAAAGTTATTAAATTGTAAGAGGAGGATAATTCTTCACATGTATATGCTGGATGTGTGTATGAATTGTGAGGGTGGTCCTAACTGAATATTATTTTCCGTGGAAGGTAATAGTTGAATGTATATTATATAGTAGGAAGTCTGAATTAACTTCCAGAATGTTACTGAATGACCTCCACTGGATGAAAAATGTGTGTGTAGATATTTATATGTGTGAGTGTAGATATATATATATATATATATATATATATATATATATATATATATATATATATATATATATATATAGTATGTGCATATACGTGAGTACACATATATATAATGTATGTATTTACACATATAAAAAAGTACTTTTGTTTTATCTGGTTTTAAGGCAACACTTAATACATTTATGGTTTCTCATTGTATATTTTACTGCTGAATATTCTGAGAAAACGTGGTGTACCACTGTCCTTTGGTGTTGGATCTTGGACCTTGTGATATTTTTAGCGGTACTTGAGTGTAAAAGACAAATGGAAGGATGACCAACCTCCAGGCACAAGAGTTATATGCACTGAGGCTAAGGGAAGAATGACCATCCTAGGAAACAAGAGTTAAATGCTGTGACAGCTTGGGAGTATAAGGCTAAAGGAAGGATGACCATCCTCAGGAAATCAGGGTTAAATGATGTCATAGGCAACTTGGGAGTAGAAGTGTAAAGGATGACCGTCCTCAGGAAGCTAGGATTAAATGCTATGACGGGTGACTTGGGAGTCTACACTTTTTGAATGTGGTATTGATGTAGCTGTCATCTGCAATCCTGTTTGTGTGTATGTTAGGGGGTATGTAGTTTTGTGGGTTTGAAGGTGCATAAGTGCACATGTGTACATAACTGTTTTATGTTGTATGACCACAGATGTGTATCAGTGGATGTCCTTCCATTTCACTGTTGCAATATTCCTTACAATATCCCCTGTCAAGGGCAGGCCAATGTCTGTTCGGTATACTAAATCCTTTAGGTTGCTAAGAATATGCTGTACATCACACGTATGTTCCCTGCATACAGCATAGGGCATAAAGGTGACGCCCAGATATACCATCCTCAGAAGTTCTTTGCTGCCAGTCTGAACATCATCTTTTATCATCTGTCTGAAAGCTTGTTTCGTTTACTGGTTCACCAAGCAGTTTTTCATACAAGTGCCCTGTTCGGGTTTTTTGCTGCTACTGTTTTCCTTTTGTTTTGTTGCGTGTGGTTTCATGTCATTCAGCAAGAGTAAATACTGGTGTGTGAGACAGATTCCTCATAAATATCATCATGAGCAGTGCTTATTTTGCCTTGGTGCTTCCCACGACCACTTGTCCTTTTCTATTTGTCATGCTTTTGTCCTGAAGACTCTCTGTAGTCTGCTTTCATCTTTGGTCGTATATTCAAAGAGCCAATGTCTTAAACTTTTAGCGAAAGACATTATGGAAGGAACTTCCCTCTCAGAGGGTCACCCATCCATGAAGAAAAAGGCCTAAGAAACCTAGGTCTGATTCTTCGAGTGTGCCACCTCTGCCAGATGTCTGTGTCCTCTCGAGGCTATTGAAAGCCTGGAGACTTGCCTGTCGCGTTTGTTGGATTCTTCTGCCGAAACTGCTTCCGAGGCTGGCATGGGTCCAACATCATGTATGTCCTGAAGGCTTTGTAGATGGCTGTTTCAGTTGTTCAGTGAGAACTGCAGCTGATTATTACCGAAGGAGCTAGGGGTGTTCTTAAGATTTTGGTTAGGGAGGAGGTACAGACTACTATTGTAGAGTGCCCTATAGTCAGACGTCCCTTTAAAGAAGAAACAAAAAACAAAGCACATTTCTGCTGCTACTCTTAAGGACCCTCATAGTGACTGGCAGAATTTCACACAAGGTTTGTTCAGTGCCCTTATGGCCTTGAAGCCCCCTCAAGGAGATTCTGTTTCAGCTCCCCATTTGTCTTCTACTGCTCGTAAGAGACTCTGGCAACAGGATTCCTCTGAGGAGTAAGGGAATTCAGATGAATCCCTTCCTTAATCTGCCCAGGTTCCTTCTCCATTAGAATGTGGTTATGAGGAGGAGTCCACTAGTCCTGACACTACTTTTGAGGAGATTTCCTTTGGGGACACAATTCCAGAGTGATGGAGGTTTAAGGGGGATTGTGCCCAGGTTTCTGAGGTTCAGAGAAGGTATTATGAGCTTCTGCAGATGGATTCTCCTAGACCTTCTGCATGTCAGGCTTCTGATTACCAGCCCCCTGCCCCCAAGAAACCTGATAGGTTTTATAAGGTACCTGATTGCAAATTTCTCTGTAGGTGCCCATCTGCTGACCCTTCTGTGGTGTCCGTGGCATCTGACAAGCCATTTAAGTTACTGCCGTCAACAAAGTTGCTTCCTTCTGATAAGGACAGCAGGGCTATGGAAAGGCTTGGTAAGAAGTTATATACCTCAACTACCCTTGCTTTCTGGGCTGTCAGTTATCATACCCATATGATAAGGTTTGTTTTGGCTCTCCTTTCTCAGGCCTGTCAGGTTATTTCTGACTTTCCTGATTCTGAGGGGAAGACTTCTGTCCTCTCCTTGTTAGGGACTTTTCTGTCAGGTAAGTCACCATTCTGTTAGGTGCAGCTATGATGCAGCAGTTGCTTTTTTCTAGAGCTGCTGTTTTTGGTTTTGTGATGAGGAGATATTCCTGGCTTTGGCCTCAACCTTTGCCTGATATTAAGGCTAAGTTAATGGATGCTTCTCTGTTCAACAAGCATTTGTTTGGTGCTGCTGCTGATTTGTTTAAGTCCCTACAGGAAAAGAGTAAGGCCTTACAAGAGCATTTTTGTTTCTCCTGTGCCCAAGTTCCAAATGTGTTACCCTAATAAGCCAGCTTTTGTTAGTAGACAGTCTCGCCCTCCTCCCAAAGATAAAAAGGATGGAAAATGGGCTCCTCCTGCTAAAGCTACCCACTCTACTACTACGCAGAAATCTCCTTTTCCTGAGAAAACAGGTGCTGTCTGATTATCCTGTACTTCTCAGACACATTCCTCTTTCTCTTAGTCTTTCAGTGTCTCTTCTTGTTTGTTTAAAGATTAGTCAAGATTCCTGGGTTCTTTCTATCATTCACCAAGGGTATTAAATGATCTGGAAATCTCTTCCACCTTTCATGGGCATTCCTCAACCCCCTCTGGAACAATTAACCTTTTTTTCTAGAGGTGCTTCAGGGTCACTTGCCTCGGAACTATTAGGGAAGTTCCAGTTTCTGAAAGGGAGAATGGATTTTATTCTAGAATGTTCTTAGTCCACAGGAAAGAGAGCTCTTGGAGGCCCATTCTGGATCTCTTTTGTTTAAAATTGTTTCTGAAGGTCCCTTCCTTTTGGATGTTGTCTCTTCAGACCTAGTTTCCTCTGCTCCTTCCTCAGGTGTTTCTAGTTTCTCTGGACATCAAGGATTCTTATCTTCATGTACCTATTCGTCCCTTTTTTCTAGAAGTTTTTACGTTTCTCTGTTGCTTCCTTTGATTTTCAGTTCTGTGCTTTGCCCTTTAGTCTCTCAACTGCCCTAAGGGTATTCATCAAATGCCTCACTCTTGTGATTGCTTTTTGCAGCTAAGGGGGTTACAGGTCTTTCCCTACTTAGACAACCTACTTTTTCAGGTATCCTCTCCTGAGATTCTACTGCAGCGTCTTCATTTTGCCATCTTTCTTCTGCAAAGCCTGGGGTTCAGTATAAATTTCCAAAAGTCCTTCCTGACTCCTTCACAGGATCATGTGTTTCTGTGATGCAAGATCCAGACTGTTCCAGTGGTGGCATCCTTTCCGCCTCCTAAGACCTTAGCTCTCATCTCTCATTGCCTTCTTTCAATCCCTTCTTCCTCTGGACTCTGTTACAGCCAACGATTTCTAAGAGCTCTGGGTTTCATGGCCTCCACCATTCCTGTACTCCCTCTAACCAATCTCCACATGCGAAGCTTCAGTGGTTCCTAAAGTCACTTTATCTTCAGCACTCTCATCCTTTAGATTTCATAGTCCCTCTTCTTCCATACCTCAAGCTGGAAATCCAGTGGTGGATTTGGCAGTTGTCACTCAACCCAGGGCTTCCTTTTCAAACCCCACTCCCCTCTCAGGCACTGTTCATAGATGCTTAAGACATAGGATTCGGGGAGCTTCTTTTGGCTGTCTAAAAGTGCAGGGCTTGTGGTCTCCTCAACAAAAGAAGGACCACACCAATGTCAGAAAGATGAGAGCTCTTCTGTTGGCTCTTCAAGCTTTTCATCCTCTTTTCATTCCAAGGCCCCTCAAGGTACTGACAGACAATACCACAGTTATATGGTATGTCAACAACTCTTTTCATTCCAAGGCCCCTCAAGGTACTGACAGACAATACCACAGTTATATGGTATGTCAACAACTCTTTTCATTCCGAGGCCCCTCAAGGTACTGACAGACAATACCACAGTTATATGGTATGTCAACAACTCTTTTCATTCCAAGGCCTTTCAAGGTACTGACGGACAATACCACAGTTGTATGGTATGTCAACAACTCTTTTCATTCCAAGGCCCCTCAAGGTACTGACAGACAATACCACAGTTATATGGTATGTCAACAAGCAAGGGGGACAAGATCTTACCTCCTGTGCAGGCTAGCACTTCACGTGTGGGAGCTAGCTGTGTCCAGTATCAAGTGAATCTTCAAGCATTTTACATTCCTGCAGGTTAGAACATTGTGGCAGACTCCCTGAGCAGGTCCATATCATGTCCCATGAGTGGCTGCTTCACAGGGATGCGTTTCTGGTCATTGTCCACCAGTGGAGTACTCGTCCGGTAGATCTGTGTGCCTCTCCTCTTAACAGGCAACTTCCTCTTTTTTGCGCCAGACCCCCATGTCCTCTGGTCCGAAAGGTGGATACACTTTTTTCCTGGAAAGGAATGTTTCTTTGTCTTCCCTCCCCTTTCTCTCATTCCAAAAGTCCTGTTCAGGATAAAACACCAGGTTTCAAAAATGTTGCTGGTGACTCCCTTTTGGCCCAGGCGACATTGTTTCCCTCTTCTGCATTTAGCCAGGGGCAGTCATCACAAGTTACCTCACAGGGAGGGCCTAATCACACAAGATGAGGGATCTCTCATCCCTCCCCACCTGTCCACTTTTCAACTGACACTGTGAGTGATAGGATTTTGATTCCACATTGACACTTGTTTTCTGAGGATGTGCTTAGGGTCCTGCAGGAGCCAGGAAACCCACTTCTAGGAAATCCTACTTATCCAAATGGAAGAGTTTTTCTGTTTGGTGTCTTTCTCGTAACCTGAATCCACTTTCTGTGGATGTTCCTTTGGTTCTCTCTCATCTGTGTGAATTGCTCAGTGCTGGGTTGGCATATTCTTCTATTAAAGCCCACTTGTCAGCTGTTTCTGCTTGCCTACCTCTAGCACCCTCTTTAACCACTAGATTTCAGGCTAAACCATTTCTTAAAGGCAGCCTTCATATTAGACCTCCCAGGATACCGGTCCATCTTTCCTGGGACCTTAATTTTGTTTTGGAGAAATTAACTCTGGCTCCTTTTGAGCCTGTTGCTTCAGTTTCCTTGCAACATTTTCTTCGAAGACTGTTCTTTTTGTTGGTCCTTACTTCTGCCAGACGGGTGTCTGAACATCAAACCGTTAAGGCTGTTTCCCATTTTTTAGTTTTCCATAAGGACAGGGTGTCCCTTTGTATTAATCCCTTTTTTATGCTCAAAGTGGTGAATGAGTTGTCTGTTAATCAAACTGTTAATTTGCCCATTTTTCCTTTCTCCGCAGTCTGCTAGTGAGAAGGTTCTGTAAAATTTGGATGTGCATAGACAATCCAGATTTTATTTGGATAAGATTAAAGCTTTTTGCAAACCTGATCAACTTTTTGTCTCTTTTCATCCTAGATCTTTGAGATTGGCTGTTTCCAAGCAAACCCTTTTTTCTTGGATACTTAAAGCCGTTTCTTTTTGTTATTCTTTTCATGGCAAGAGCCTTCTTTCATCAATTAAGGCTTATTCTACTAGGGCTGTGGCTTCTTCTGGTGCTTTTTCAAAGGTGTACATGCTAACTCTATTCTTGAGACATCTACCTGGACTTCTTTGCATACTTTTACCAAGTACTATACGTAGGATGTGATATCCAGGGCTAGAGCTGGTTTTGGTAGGGCCATCCTTCATGCGTTCCTAGAGGGCTGTGTAGGTTCTTCCTCCTCCCTCACTTTTTCGTTAACTTTGCACTCTTCCTATTGTAAGGAATACTGCAACTGTGAAATGGAAGGACATAAGTACATTTGTATAAAATCTTACCGTAATGGTAGATGTCCTTCACTGTTGCAGTATTTACTCCCTCCCTCCTCCCTCTGGTTCTTTTTCCTTCTGGATGTTCCTGGTACTTCTCTGTCTGAAGTTGTCATTTTCATTCGTTCATTAACCTGTGGGTCTCTGTTCCGACCCTCTAAACTAACTCGACTGCTTCACTGGCTTGTGATTCGAAGCTCGAGCTCCTCCACCATACCCATAATGCCTCTTTCCCTAGAGTATCTCAGATGTCATGTGCCACTCATCAAAAGAGGTGGATGGTCTTCCCAAAACCCCTCCCTAGAGGAGTCAGTTCTGTTGGAGGCTTTCAGGTGCAGCCCATCAACCTCCTGGGTGTCTCCCCCTACAGACCTGCTCATTGAGCTGGTGTCTTAGGTGTCTTTAGGGCATGGAAGGAACTGGACACAGTAGAGCCTATATCCAAGTGCGCAGACAAAATCTTGAGTGCCCCAGGACAAGGCTTTTTGTACTGAGGGTATTCCAGTAGATGCTGTGACTGTTGCGGCAGCCAACAAAAAGGAGCTGTCCCAAGAAAGCTCCTCTGTCCATCTCCCTAATGGGGAGTTTTGGACAGATTTGGTAAAATAGTTCATGTTTTGGCCACTTTCACCTTGAGAGCGCTAAACTACCTGTCCCACTTCACGAGGCTACAGGTGGACTCGGTCAAGGAACTCTCTAGTTCTACACCAGAGTCCATGTCTGCAGGGGATCAGAAGGTTTTCTCCTCCAGACTGGCCACCCTCCAATCCCTGATGAATGCATCCATGAGGTTCGTACCCCAAGCAGCAGAGGTTAACTCAAGGGCTGCCGGATCTGGCATTGCCGTAAGGCATCATGCCTAGATGCGGCTGTATGACTTTGTGGAGCTTTTCAAGGTGTCCTTAGTCAATGCACCTTTTGATGGATCAACCATGTTTAGGCCCAATGTTCGAGAGACACACTCCCGTAGAGAGAAAGATGGCAAGACCCTTTCTGCTGTTTGGGTCTGTTTTTTCTACTTCACAAAGGTCCTTCTCCAGGAACCAGTGTGGGAGTAAAAAGATGCGGTTCGGGAAATCTCAAGGTCCTTTTCAGGATTCTCAGGGAGAATTTTCCCCCAGAGGCAGTGGGAGAAATAACAGAATGGTAGACACCACCCATTCGGGCAAGTGGGTCTGCAAAACCAAGGGTCTCTAGAGTCCTTCTCGGACAGACCCTTCCAGGACTTCTGAATGCTTGATTGACTGCCTTCCTCAGGAGGCAGTTGGGGGGAACTTTTCCTTGCACCTTAAAACCTGGGAAGCCATCACAAATGATAGATGGGTGCTAAGGATCGTATCCAGAAGGTACTCCATCCCCTTTTTAGAAGCACCATGATAAAAGCCTTTTCTCCCCAATGTACCACCCAATCAGAGGGGCGGGTGCAGGTGTAGAAATTGCAAAATTAATGCAAAAAAAGAGTAATTCAGGAGGTCCCCTCCCTATCAAGTTGGATCTGGTGTTTACTCAAAGTTTTTTTTTTTGGTACCCAGAAATACTGGGGACCTGAGGCCCATTCTGGACCTGGGATCGCTGAACAAATTGGTAAAGAACATTAAGTTCAAGATGGTTATGGTTCAGTCCATCCTACATCTAGTGAGGATGAACGACTGGGTGTGCTCCAGTAGACCTGAAGGATGTGTACTACCACATCAAGATGGACAAGGCACTTCAGAAGGTTTCTTCGTTTCAGGCTGGGAGCCAGTCATTTTCAATTCGGTTCACTCCCGTTTGGTCTCACCACAGCCCCCAGGGTGTTCACCAAATGCTTAGTAGTGGTTGCAGCTCATCTCAGGCTGCAGGGATTCCAGATATTTACGTATTTGGATGACTGGCTCTTGACCACTCCAACCACACATTCTTATTCAGGCCCCTGCATCTGCAGCTGTCCCTCCAGTGCTTCCAACCTTCCTTGATGCTTTTGCTTCATCTTCCAAGACCCCTTTTACAGTTGGCTCCACACCTTGGCATAACTCTCAGTCTGGAAAAATCCCAGATGTCCTCCTATTCAGTGTTGTAGTATTCTTTACATATGGATTGTATTCTGTTATCGACCTAATGTCCGGCTTGTATACAAAAGCTTCATGCTACTGCCTGTACGTGGGATGTCGCACGTAAGCTCAGGGAACATTTGCTTTTTGTTTTCAGCTTCAGATAAGTACCCCATTCGGGATTTGTTTGCTACTGCCTTTTGTTGTTGTTAACGTCACCAGGGAAGGCAAGTGTAGGTGTGGGATAGTCACAAGCTCAGTTTGCTTTGTTTAGGGCCTACCCACAACCATCGGTTCTGTTCTGTCTGTCATGTCTTCATCCCTAAAACCTTCTGTAGTCGTCTGTCTACTTTAAACTTGTATCTTGAAAATCAGAGGCTGAAACATCTGGCAAGGGAATCGATGGAGGGTTCTGCGAGTTCCTCTGAGCCATCCATGAAGAGGAAGGTGGGTAAAGCTAGGCCCGAATCCTCTTCAGCTGAGCCTCTCTCTGATGTACCCCTTGAGGTTGGTGAAAACCCAGTGGTATGGTCGAAGGTAGGGTCTGTCTCTAGCAGGAAATGCATTGGAGGTCATCAGGAGTGTGGATCTTAGCACATCTGAGGCAATGCAGACGTCTGGTTTAGACGATTTGCGGGAACCACGGCTACTTTGAGGACTCTGGAACTGCTCCGGTTTCCTTGCAACCGGAACTTTCGGTCGTTCGGCCTACATCAGGCCTTGCTCCTGCTTTAGAGAGACCTGTTAGAAAGAAACAAAAAATGAAACATTCCGCAGTACCTTCTACCCCTTCGTCAGACTGGGAGTTTTTTTCTCAAGGTCTTATTAAGGCCTTGATGGCCCTCAGTCCTCTGGCTTTGGTCTCTCCTATTTTGGGCCCTGATTTCTTCTCTTCCCCTATTCTGTTGTCTGGTCCTCAGGAGTGTTTCTCTGCTATCCTGACCCAGGATTCTGACTCATAGGGGTCTTCCTCAAATGAAGACTCCTTAGCATATTACATCCAGATAACTTCCCCCTTGGAATATGCTTCCCCAGAGGTGGAGTCTAGTGGGGGGAGACTCACCCGTGGAAGAACTCTATTTTGGGGAGACAGTCAATAAAATAAGGAAATTCTTTAAGTGGGATTCTTCTCAAATTTCAGAGGAGCGAAAGAGATACTATGACTTGCTACAGGTGGAGGCCCCTGCATCCCTCCAGTGTTTACAGCCTTCCTTGATGCTTTTGCTTCATCTTCCAAGACCCCAGATTCACAGGCACCAGCTCCCAAAAGACCTGACCATTTCAATAAGGTCCCTGAGGATTGCAAATTTGTTTTTAAATGTCCTTCAGCCAACCCAGCAGTGGTCTCTCTTACTTCTCATAAATCCTCTCAGGTTGTCCCCTCCACAAAATTACTTCCTTCAGACAAAGAAAGTAAAAGTTTAGCAAGGTTAGGTAAGAAGGTTCGCACTTCAACCATTGCAATCAGGGGCATTACTTACTAGACTCGTATGTCTAAGTATTCTCTAGCTTTGCTATTTCAGGCTTCGCAGGCTCTCTCAGCTTCCGGATTCAGAAGCGAAGTTCTTGCCTCTTTCTCTTTTAGCTGCATCTTCACAGGTTTCCAGGCATTCCATTAAATGCCGCTATAGAAACTACCTCCAGGTCTGCAGCTTCTGCTTCTGTTCTTAGGAGATGCTCTTGGCTGCATCTACAGGCTCTTCTGATGACATCAAGGCAAAGCTGATTGACATGCCTTTGGATAATTCTGCTGTTTTTGGAAAAGCTGCTGCAGGGCTCTTTAAGATTCTCAAAGAAAAAGGTAAGGAGCTCCAGGATTTAAAGCACTTGCTAGTTTCTCCATTTCTTAAAGTTCACAGGAACTTCCCTGCAGAAACTCCTTTTATTAGGAAACCTTCCTGGTCTTCCTCTTCTTCAGCTCCCTTGGGTTCTATGCCGCATAAATCTGTTAGGAGACCTCTGTCAAAAACTGTTGCTTCGGCTCCATCCCCTCAGCAGCCCTTTCAGTCCAGACCAGGCTCTCTGTGACATCCACCCTCAACTTCCAAGTCATACTCTTCTGTCTCTTCACCTTTCTCTTTCCCTTTCAGCCTGGAGGGAGATCACTCAGGACATCTGGATGATATTCATTATTCAAAGCGGCTATTTCATGACTTGGAAGTCTATTTCCCTCCTTTCAGAGGATTCCTCAACTGCCCTCGGACCAACTACATCTGTTTCCTCAGCTGCTAGCTCAGCTTTCTCTACAAGGCACCATTCAACCAGTCCCTTCAGATCAGCAAGGCAGAGAATTCTATTCCAGGATGTTCTTGGTTCCAAGAAAAGAGGGTCCTGGGAGACTCATTTTGGGTCTCTCCACGTTGAATACCTTCCTGGTGTTGCCTTCTTTCAGGATGCTATCCCTACAGTCTCTTCTCCCTCTTGTGTCTCCTCAAGCCTTCTTAGCTTTGCTGGATCTAAAGGATGCTTACCTGCATATTCCTATTCACCCTCACTTCAGGAAATTTTTACGTTTCTTGGTGGTTTCTTCGCACTTTCAGTTCTCTGTCTTGCCATTTTGTCTTTTCACTGCTCCAAGGGTTTTCACAAATTGTCTAGCCCTGGCTGTTGCTTAAGACTGAAAGGGTCTTCAAGTTTACCCTTACCTGCATGACCTACTTTTTCTGGCCAGAAGTCCAGATCTTCTGCTCCAACACCTGGATCTAGCTGTTCCCATTCTACAAGGCTTGGGGTTCACAATAAATTTCAAACAATCTATACTCTCACCCATTCAGGATCTCATTTTTGTGGGGTGCAGGTTCAGAACAGATTTGATGATGGGTTTTCTTCCTTCAGAGAAAGCTCTTTCTCTCGCAGCTTTCATAGCATCTCTTCTGCCTCTTCCTTCCATCACTGACAAGGGAGTTCCTCAGACTACTTGGGTTCATGGTCTCTACAATCCCCATGTTGCCATTTGCAAAACTTCACACGAGGAAGTTCCAGTGGTTTCTGAAAACTCTCTGGCCTCAGCATGCTCATCCCTTGGAGACTGTCATTCCTCTTCCTCTGTGCTTGAAAAAAGAGCTGGGGGGAAGATGCAGCAACTCAATCAGAATCCTGGTTTACCTCATCAAATCCCCCTACCAGTACAGGAACTTTATACAGATGCCTCAGATTTAGGTTGGGGAGCAATCTTTGCTTCCACAAAGGTTCAGGGACTATGGTCACCCACTCAGAGCAGGGAGCACATAAATGCCAGGGAAATGAGGGCTTTGATTCTGACCTTACAGATATTGCATCCCCTGCTACTACCAGGACCCTTCAGGATTGTCAGCCAATACTACAGACCTTTGGAACATAAACAAGCAGGGGGTACAGAATCTTATCTTTAGTCGCCTAGTAATCACAGCGTGGGAGCTGGCTATTCAGTACAAAGGCTCACTGCATGCAGTGTACCTTTTCTCTGCTCAGAACTCTGTGGCAGACGCATTGAGCAGATTCATGACACCATCCCACAAGTGGATACTTCACAGGGATGTGTTCATGGATCTAGTTCACAAGTGGGGTACTCCAGAGATGGATTTATTTGCCTCCCCTCAGAACAGACAACTGCTTTTCTGTGCCCAGGGTCCATCACCCTCAGGTTTGGAAGGTGGACGCCTCATCATTTTCATGGAAGGGGATGTTTCTTTATGCATCCCCCCTTTCATTCAGAAAGTCCTGTTGAAAATTTTACAGGACAAACCAAAATCCTTGTTGGTGACTCCCTTTTGGCCAAGACAGCATTGGTTCCCTCTTCTGGAATTAGCCAAGGGTCATCACTACATGTTACCTCACCAGATGGGCCTACTCACTCATGACAAGGATCTTCAATTTACTCACACTTGTCAACTCTTCATCTGACCTTGTGGGTTATCAACTTTTGATTCATTTTAGGCACCTTTTCTTTAAAGACATGCTTTCGGTTTTGCAGAAGACCAGGAAACCCACTACTAGGAAATGTTAAATTTCCAAATGGACAAGATTTTCTATCTGGTGCCAAAAAAGGAAAAAGGACCCCTTCTTGATGGATATTCCTTTGGTGTTATCTTACCTGTGCAAGTTACTCAATGGTGGTCTTTCTTCCTCTTCTATCAAGGTCCACTGCTCTGCCTTGTCTGTTTTGCCTGCCTTTAACTCCTTCAGGCTGGAAGTTAAACTTTTCTTAAAAGGTGTCCTTCACATCAGTCCTCCCAGGAAACCAGTCCGTCCTCCTTGGGATTTTTATTTTGTCTTGGAGAAGTTGACTCGGGCCCCTTTTGAGTAAGCAGCCTCAGCTTTTCTGAAATGTTGTACTTGCTTCTGGCAGCCATTTCCTCTGCCAGAAGGGTTTCTTAGATCCAGGTATTAATGGCTTCACCACCTTTCCTAGTCTTCCATAAGGGATAGGGTTTCTTTAAGAACTAATCTGTCTTTTATGCTGAAAGTGGTCAGTGACCTTTCATAAAATCAGACTGTCCAATTGCCTGCTTTTTTCCCCATCTCCACAATCTCATCGTGAGAGAATCTTGCATTTCCTAGATGTGCATAGAATGCTTAGGTTCTGTCTTGACAAAACTAAGTCTATCAGGAAATATGATAGACGTTGTATCTTTTCATCCCAGGGCTCTAGGTTTGCCTGTTTCTAAGCAAGATATCTCTTCATGGATATCTAAAGCCATTCTGTTTTATCAATTTCATGGGGAAATCATTACCCTCATCAGTTCAATCCTATTCCACCAGATCTGTTGCATCCTCAGGGAATTTCTTCAACTGTTTGGATACCCAAAACATTGTGGAAGCTGCAACTTGGTATCTGTTCATACCTTTAGAAGACATTACAAGCTGGATAATATTTCCAGGGCCAGAGCAGGTTTTGCCAGAGCAATCCTACATGTATTTCTGGAAAATGTTTCTGCCTAAATTCTTTCTGTTTCATGCCCTTTCATGGGTCCCTTTTCAGCCTTTGTACTCTCCCATATGTAAAGAAATACTGCAACATTGAATAGAAGGACATAGAAGAGTTGTGTAAAATCTTGCAATAACCATATGTCCTTCGCTTCTATGTTGCAGTATTCTATCCCCCTGCCTTCCCCCTACATCTTGCTCTTTATTTGGATGACTGTCCTATGGGCGTCCTTTTGGAGTTTCCTCATGGGGCTACTTTATTCTGAGGATTGTACGTGCGGATATCCCATTTATGGCTGATGATCCTTGAGCCTACATGCGATGTCCCAAGTACAGGCAGTAGCATGAAGCTTTTGTGTACAAGTCGGATGCTGGGTCAATAGCAGAATGCAACCCATATGTAAAGAATGCTGCAACATAGAAAAGGACATCTATGGTTATGGTAAGATTTTACACAACTATTCTTTGGAATCGGTTCAAGTGAAACAGTTCATAGGAGTACAACTGGACACCACAGTTTCTTGGGCTTATCTAGCAATGGATCAAGTATCAAGCCTACGCCTTCATGTCAAACAAATTCTAGCCATACCAAACCCCCCCAGTGAGTCTGGTTCTGTGGCGGCCATTATACCTGTTTTGCTCACAGTGCACCTTCACATGAGAATCTTACAGTGAATGCTAGCAGTTCAGTGGTCCTCATGCAGAAGTCATCTAAGCCTTCCCATCAGACTCCTGAATATGCAAACAATCCCTGCTATGGTGGCTTCACTCTGCAGATATTGCTCAAGGATGGGCCTTCATTCTTCCTTCTTCAAATGCCACGTTGACCACAGATGCCTGCCAGATTTGGGGGGGGGGGGCACTGTGGGTCAGACGGTTCAAGAGATGTGGAAATTCTCAGGAGACTAACTTGCATGTCAGTGTCCTAGAGAGGAAAGCAGTTCTTTTGGCGTTGCAAGAGCTGCACTGCTTTCTTCCTCTAGGAACTGTTGCAGTACAGACGGACAGTATGTCAGTGGTCTGGTACATCAACAAACAGAGAAGAACCAGGTATTACCCCCTGTATCGAGAAGCGAGATCTACCAACCGCTTTCTAGTGGCAACACACATTCCAGGAGAGTTGAGCATCCTAGTGGACAGGCTCAGCCAAGTCCTACTGATGTCTCATGAGTGGTCTCTGAACCAGTCTATGGCAAACATGATCTTCCAGAAATGGAGTCAACCCTGCCGCAACCTCTTTGCCACCCCGCTCAGCAACAAATGCATCAGGTACTGTGCCTTGATCCCTCCTTCGGGGGACAGTCACCAAGGGATGCTCTAGTCCCGGTCTACTCTATGCATTTCCCCCGTTGCTCCTAATTCACAAGTGTTTGCAGAAGGCATTCAGGTTGAAGAAGAAAGTTATCCTCATTGACCCCTTCTGGCCTTGACAAATCTGGGTCACCTATCTTTGGTCTCATGTGATTTGGCCTCCAGTGACACTAGATCCTGCTCCAGATATTTTATCTCACCCCTTGGGGCACCCTCATCCAGACCTTCAAGGTCTGAAACTAACCGCATAGTTTCTCCATTTCCAGTTATGGACAGACATCCCAGGCTTTCGTCCCCTGTTGAGAAAATCTTGATTTATGCCTATAAACCCTCCCCCAGGAAGATTTATAAGAGTAAGTGGAAAAGGTTTTTCATATGGGCCCAACAGAAACAAACCCTTTGTCCCCCATCCTGATGGTGTTGGATTTTTGGGCTTCTCTTTTTAACGATGGGGCTACTTTTTCCACCGTGAAAGTTCAATTGGCTGCGATTTCCAACTTTCATTTGTGAGAGGGCTCTTCTTCGTTAGCTTCATCTAAACTTTGTAAAGCTTTCCTTAGGGATACCTTTCTACTTTGTTCTCCCATTAAGGATCCTACTCCCCCTTGGGATTTGACTTTTATGTTGCGGGCCCTGGTTCGCCCCCCTTTCAAACCAGCAGCTACAGTATATTTAAAGTTTCTCTCATGGAAGACACTTTATCTGGTGGCCATTACTTCAGCAGGAAGAATCTGAGTTACAGGCCCTTTCCTCCATGTTTCCAAACTTAATTTTTCACAGAGATAGGGTAACCTTGCGCACCAACCCGTCCTTCTTGCCTAAAGTTGCTACAGAAGCCAATATCAACCACTCCATCAACCTTCCTGTTTTCTTCCCAAACTTCCTGAATAACGGAGAATACACTCTTTTCATTTACTTGATGTGCATACAGTTACGTTTTTACATGGACAGAACTAACAGTTTCAGGAAATCAGAACAGTTCATATCGTTTTCAGACACTAAAAGAGGTAAAGCAATTACTAAGACATCTTTTAGCGAGATGGTTAAAAGACTGTATTTCTTTTGTTTATTCTTTTAAGAACATCCCTGTACTTGGTCAGATTAAGGCTCATTCTACAAGGTCTGTGGCAACTTCTCAAGCCTTTTGATCAAGAGTATCTATTAATGACATTTGTGCAGCAGCTACATGGTCTAATCCTCATACGTTCATTACTCATTATAAATTAGATATTATTTCCAGGAAGAAATATCCAGGGAATTGTTATGGATAGGCTTGTATAGGCCCTATGGCCGATAGCCTAGTACCAACCTATGAACCTATAGGTCTGCTTTTGGCTCTGCTGTGCTCCGGAATATCCTTCCATGAGGGTCACCTGGGGTTCCTGTAGCTGGGTCTCTGTCCTACAGGTTAATGAACGAATGAAGATGACAAACTCTGCCAAAGTAATGTTCTTACCATAGCATTCCATCTGTGTTGTCTGTCTTCATTTTTCATTAACCTTCCCCCAATCCTAGATTTTAAGTGACCTGATGTACATGTTCATGGAACCATTATTCCTGTTTGAGCTCCTGTTCTATTATTTTATAGTTTATTTGTAGCAGACAGGGGATAAATACTGATGATAAACTTGATCTGAGGTACTTTGGGGAAAAGAAGCATTGTGGGTAGAGAGGAGAAGCTTCGAATTTTAAGCTACTGAAGCATCCGAGTCGGTTCTGAAGGTTGGAACAGAGACCGACAGGTTAATGAAGATAGACAACACAGATGGAACGTTGTGGTAAGAACATAACTTCTTTATTCCTTTGACTGATGTTCCTATTGGGGCTCTCAGTTCTGAGGATAGTATATCCTGATGTCATCTTTATGCCCTATGCTATATGTGGGGAGCATACGTGTGATATATGACTCACCTGTAGCAAACAAAGGGCTTTGGTATACTGGCCTGATATCAGGCCGCCCTTGGCAGAGGATCCCTATTGTAAGGAATACTGCAACAGTGAAGAGAAAGGCATCTACCATTATGGTAAGATTTTATACTAGTGTACTTTAAATTAATTTGTCACTAGTAATTCATATTAGTTTCATAATGCCTGGTCCTTGACACCTTAACTTTAGTGTCCTTTAGGAATAATGTATGTAAGTGACATGCATTCTGTAGCCAAGTCAAAGATTGATTGATTGATTTATTTGTCTGCTGTTTCTCTTGGAAGGCGTTGACGATGAAGACCATGCTTGGCCTCCCTTGCTTAAGGACATGGGTAGAATGAACATAGTGTGAAATAAGTTTGGCATTAGTTAAGTGGCTGAGACATATGCAGTGCAGGATTTTTCCACGTGAGATAACTAGCCTGTGGACAGTATATTTTAAATAATATCAAAGACTAAGCAGTATGCTTTAGCTTCCAAAAGTTCATAAAACACAGCTATTTTGGAGTTAACTGTCTAACATCTGTTTTTCTTGACTAGCATTATGCTTTTTTTTTTGGGGGGGGGGTCAGCAGGTAGTGTTTTAATTTGTAGTCCATATTTTACTTTTAAAACAGTGCTAGAGAAGTTGGAGTTGCTTTTTAGTTTACTTATTGCCACATTGTTTCAGGCCTTTTGTGTTTTTAAACTGCTTGTATCTGCTGTGAATTTCACATTTGAGGCTGCCACTAACATGAAGCTCTTGTTTCATCTTTTCCTTCCTTTCAGCAGAATGTTTTGGGAACATTACTTGTCCCCCTTTTTTTTTTTAAGGTGGAGGGGATGGTTGCTTGGGAGGTACTAGGTCCGCTAAGTGCTTGCATTCTCTGCGTACTTTGGATGACATGATCATTGCATGGCTTTGTTTGATATGTTTACATTTATTTATCTGCATTTGTGCTCATTCGGTCAGTTTCCCAGATGGGATACTAGAGAGAGAGAGAGCACAAAAGCACACTACTATTTTTTTTTTTTTTTGTACAGCATTGCTTTTTGCTTCTATTTCTGCGCACTGATCTCTGCCTTTTCTTCCTCTGCTATTCAAGTTGCGTGCTCATATCGTGCAGCAAGCAGCAGCAGCACAGCAGGCAGCCCAGGCTCCAACGGTCCAGATGGGAGCTGCTGGTGGACAGGTAAGAGTGCTTTGAAGGTAATGCAAGTTAGTGCAGCTCTGGGTGAATGCATGTTTTGTTTGGCATGGTCTTGTATTTGTAGTGGTTAGCAATTTTTTAGGACCCCTTCCCAGAAAACCTTATCAGGATTGCTGAAGGTTTCGGGTTTGCATTTTTCATATAATGAATCCATACTCGCTCACCGAAGCTTTAGAGTGCAAACCAGGCATGGACAGATTGAAAACTTGTACCCACATTCACACTTCTCATCTTTCTCACTTTGTTTGTGCAGTCGGTGTTTACTTGCAACTCTTCTGATGAAGTTTTGTTTTTTACTTTACTCTGCAAACTTGCTTTTTCCAACATTTTTTAGCACAATTCTTCTTGATAGTGTGGGTGCCTTTAATAAGGAGGGAGCCCTCACTTCTCTCTCTCCAGTTTTCTTTTTCTGCAGTGGGAGCACCTCAGCTGCAAACAGTTGTGTGCGTGTTTTTTTTTTTTTTTTAACAGAACTACTTGCGTTATGAGCATCTGGTGTGACTTCAAATTGTTGGTCTGGTTTTGAGAAGTACCTTAAACATAAATGTATTAACCATGTCATGGGCTTTGATCACGCCTTCCTTCTTGCAGCTTCCATAACGACCTTAGTTAAAAGCATGTTGTCCTAAAAGTACTAAGCTTTTTTGAATATATTTGCTACAGAGACCACTGCTGGAGATGCATTTCCTTATCCATGGTATTTTACTGAAGGTAGATTTCTGAGATTCCAGACAGACTTTTGGAGCTTTCAGTGATGTTTCCCTGTGAGCATAGCTGTTTTTTGAGTGATGAAAGAGACACTGCATATATGGAGGGTAACATTCATGAAATCCTTCAGTTCTTTTTGCTGCAGAGAAGTGACCCAAGTATCAGAGTAGTGGATCCCTTCTAGAAAACAGAATGATAAGTACCAATTTGGAAACCTTTTTAGTGAATATTTTGAGTTTATTGTAACTGTTAATTGATTGAGGTTGATGTTGATTTTTGGATAAGTTTGTAATTGGCTTTGCTAAATTTTTCAAGGTCTCTGACATCCCAGGGAAAACATTCAAGTAAGTATGCTTGCAATGTCTCCATTTCTTGGGGAAGAACATCATGTCTTCTCAAGAACATTGTGTCCCATTTAGGAAAAAAAAAAGACCCGCCAGTAGAGGTGAGAATCTCAGGGCCTAATTAGAATGGAAAAGATTAGAGGCCCTGATACAGACCCAACTATCCATAACACAGCCCTTCTACCTCTTTCCAAGAGCAAAGGAAGACACGAAAACTAGAATGACCACAGAACATTCCTGTATGTGAAACAGGAGGCAGAGTTGTGAGGCTGTGAGACACCATCCCTCCTGCAGAGGTGTGCAGATAGCAGTCCTGGTGAGGACCATCCTCATACTATGTCAGCCCAGAATGAGTTCAGAACAGTATTCCCATGTCCTGACCCCTCCCAAGTAGGACAGTTGGATCTGTGTTTGGCTGCAGCTATTTTTGGTGTTTTTTTCTTTCTACAGAATGTTTGCAAAGGAGGATTTTCACCACATTTCAAAGGGTTCATGCCCAGTCCATGCAGTTGTGTTGAAAGTATAGCCCCTCTCCCAAAAAGAAGGGAAGAGCCTTCACCACTATATTTCAAGTGAATTTCTTTTCAAGAGGGAAAGTTAGCCTATTTCTCCCAGATTTTGTCCCAGTAGGGTATAGCACAGATAAGGAGAATAGCTTATAAAGATTTCCCACCAGTGGGTATTTTCTTTTATGATGCATTAAATTAAACGAAGAATCACTTTAAGTGGGTGACCAAGGAGATTTTTGGAATTCTAGGAAGAACTGCTTTTATTTAATGGGCATAGAGGAACCCAAGCTCCCCAGTGACATTCCTTCACCTGTCCCCATTTTTAAGGCAATTTTTGAATCAGAATTCTTAAACCCTGACTTTCAGCTGTTCACAGTGAAAAAAACTGGGCCAGTGCTATAGGGGTAATGAGGATTTTGAGTATTTATAGAAGAATCCTGTCTCTCACCTGGAGATGGCCACCTTGGAGGCCATCAGAGGATTCAGGCTAGCTTCAGGATTAAACACATTCCCTAATGATGTGGAAAGCAGAATTCTGGGCTGCGTCAGGAAAATGTCTATACCTTTCACCCCCTGACATCCTGAGATGTTAATGAGCAGACACACACCTAAATATCTGCTTGAAATTCTTAACCACATCAAAAATAATGTTAGGTAATGTCCAAGATGAAAATATCAAAAAAGTGGTACCAGAGCTTTCATACAGAATAAGTTGGCATGAAAAGTCATGGATATGAGACAGTGGATGGGCTGCAGTAGGGTGATTGCCACTGAGAGAGTGCTGAAGAGACATAACTGCCTTAGACATCAGCTTTTACCCAAGGATGTTATGGGGTAGGTGCTTATTGAGGCATTAGACAATGAGTTGCTGCCTTGTTCACTCTCCCAGGAGTTTTTGAAGCTCTTAGAGGAAAAGGGAAAAAAAACAATGGAATCTGTTAAGCCACTGTTCCACCCTTTGATTCTGAAGTACTGCAGATACTGTTAGAGTAAGTAGTTGTCATTTTGTAGGAAACAGAGTAAATGGCAGCAATATAAGCACAAAGAACATTATAGAAAAAACAGGCATGGCACAGCAGCAGAGGAAGGGAGAGTCGCAAAGCATAAGAGGAGGAAATGAAATGCCCCTGCACACCCAACACCTGATCTGCCAGGTAATATTCACTGTATCCACTTTCTCTTTCACTTTCTTCTCATCTCTTGGGCAGCAGCTGACACACTTCAGAGAAAATTGCTTCAGCTTGATGTGAGACTGATGGCTTTTGAAGCGCTGTCTTAGAATTTACAGCTCAGAGTACCTGTTCTTGCCCCCTCTCAGTTATGGTGGTGGTACTGGAGGTTTTACATTAACTAATGGTTTTCAGCTCAGTGGAACTCTGTCTCCACCTCTGGGGCAGGGAGGGAAGAGGGTTTTACTTCAGGCTTTTACTGGTCCTGGTTCCCAACAAAGTTGGGCCTTGGAGACTGATTCTAGATCTCTCTAAACTGAACAGATTCTTGGATGTGATGGACTTCAGAGTGCTAACACTACAAGGCTTGCTATCTTAGCTTGGTAGGGGCCTTCTGTTGGTCACCCTGAATTTATAGGATGCTTCTCTCTGCCTTGTGCTTCACTGAGAGCCCAGACTGTTCGTAAGATTCATGGTGGGTAACAACACTTGCAGTTCGCTTCCCTCCCATTTTGTCCTGCTACTACACTTGTATATTTGCCAGGTGCTAGCCTTATTGTTTGTGTACCTGAGAACCTGGAGTAGGGTAGCAGTGCCTATCTTTATTTTGATGATTGCTTCATTTATGTCGATCCTTGCAAGAGAAGGATGGGTCCTTGGCTTCACAGTCTCCTCTCCACCCTGGCCAACCAGGGGTTTCTTCAATTTACCTAAGTCTGGTCTGAAAATACAGACCATGAAGATCTACTTTAAAGTTGCTTTTGGACAAGGACAATGGTTAGCTCTTCCTGCAAGTCATACACAAGTCGCTTTCCTCTGAGCTTGTCTCAGAAAGGAGGAGTTATAGTGAGGGATGTTCTCAGAACACTGGAGCACATTGCTTTATTGCTTTCTCTTATTTTGTATGTTGTGTATTTTCATTATGCTGTGTTTTTAATTGTGTTCTGCTTTCTGCTGCATATTTAAACTCAGAAAGCAAGCAGAGCTGTGTTTCTTATGAGTTGCACAGAAATTTAAACTTCCCCCACCTTCATGCTGTTTTGTTTTTAAGCTCGCTGTCCCTCTAGTTGCCCACCCTTTGTTAATTTGACCACATAATTTCTTCCCTCTCCCCTTTCATTGAGTATTGTCAGTAAGCACACAATTATCATTTTGTAAAGTCACTCCACTTTCTGCTATTTAAATTTGTTGGCCCTCCCACTGCGTTCCATAGAGCCAGAATACTAAGTACCTGCCCCCCATCCATCCTGTCTTGAGATTAGTGCTTATGTTTTGTTCCTGAGAAGGAAGATTGCCTGCTAACTGCTTCAGAAGTGCTAGCATGGCATTTTTTGCTTCTATTTTGCTCATGGTGAGAGAAGGAGCAGGGAGGCATTGATTCCTGGCTCTCTCTAATTGGGCAGTGAATATCTGCGCGGGGCCTTCCTGAATAGTCTGGTTTCTATTCAAGGCATATGCTATGAAAAGGCTACAACAAGCCTACATATTTCTGCTTCATCTGGGACAAGACTGTTGATTACCAAAGAGCATGTGGCCTGCTTCTCATCTTGAGATTGGTTCTTCTGTTTTGCCTATAGTGAGAAAAGAAGCGAATGGGTATTGTTTCCCTGCAGCGTGAAGCTGTGGTGAAACCAGGTAGTAGTCAAGTAGGTGAGTCACCACTATTCATCATTCTTGATAAAGATAAATATATTTTGTTTCATTAATATTGCTTGATTAGCTGCTGTCTATCCGAACTTCAGAACATCTTCCTTAATACTTGATACATAAATCATCAAGGTCTGCTTATCAGTTTTCCCTCAAGTACTTGGCATTGCACTGTATAGACACAGGCACCCTGAGATGACATTTGCTGTGCAAAAGCACCCTTGAAATTTCACCAGCACTAGTTTGCATAATGACTTGCACTCACCCCAGAGTTGCAAACCAGATACTTCTGACTTTACTCTATATTCTTACTGCAACTGCCTCATTGGTAAAAAAGTGCTGGTTTCCATGGATATGAACTGTTCTTCTGTCTCCATTAAATGTTTGGTGGATATGGGTATGCCAAACAATGTAGAAATTGCCTCATGTTTACTGACAACCAGCTAATTCTCAAACAAACTGATAAGCTAATGTCATTCAGGTTGTCAGAAGTACACGTACTGCACCCATCACACACAACACGAAGCAGAGACATAGACCCACCAAAGCTCTCCTAGATGAAGTTCACATAACCGATGTCCTCAGCAGCCCCCAAGTGTACTGTTTCGAAACAACATCCTCATCGACACATTCAGCCAAATCTCATGTAATCTCTGTTTATAAGCCCACAAGGCAAGCCATCACACAATCCAACATTCTGTTCATTGGAGACTCCATTGTGAGACATACTGATGTCCTTTTCACCATGTTTAGTAAAGAGAAAGTCACGGTTAATTGCTTATCAGGGGAAGGGCCAGGATCCACGATATTACTCATGCAATTGGGTCATTGGAACACAAGTACCAGTATGACTGAGTTCTAGTCCATGTAGGTGTAAATGACTTAAGATGTACCTCCTTAGATTATATGAAGAAGAGACTTCATGGAGCTCTCTGAATATGCCCCAAACTTTTATGACACTAACATTGAACAGCATTATACCTTTTCCAAGGGTGATGTCACATTATAAACAGAAGGTGATTGACCTAAATAATTGGCTTAGTTTCTGGTGTCATTCCAAGGGGGTCCGATATTTGTCAGCATGGAAGGGGGAAGGTCAACATACCACACAGCTTTGCCCAAGATGATCTGCACCTCTCTCTTCTAGTCTTTCAAATATTAGCTAAAATATTGTCCTTCACCATAGTGCCTTTTTTAGCAGTGCCGAATGGAAAATACTTCTGTCATAGCAAATCAAAACCAAGAAAATCTAAAGCCGCGTTACTGCTTAATTCAAGGAGTCTACACAAACTCCACTCCTTACAAGCTCTCCTCACCCTAGAGAATTCTGAGATCTGTGCAGTCATTGAGACATGGTTTAAAGCCACGGAGAGCACCATGGCAGATGATGTCCTTCATGGATGCATCTGCAGTCATAACAGCTGGGTTGTCCTGTCGTCAGGCAGCCCGTTCATCTGACGTCATCTCTGTTGGACTTGTATAAAGGCATCAGCATCTTCCTCAGTCTTTCTTGCGCTGTTCGCAAGTGCCGGTGGTCGGATCCAGAGATTTTTCAAGACTTCTAAAGCTAAGTACCCGTTTGGGACTCTTTCTTGCCTCAGCCGATGTCAGAAAAAGTTAATAATTGTTTAACCTGTGGGAAACAAATACCTCATAAAGATTTCCATTCTTACTGTCTGCCTTGTTTAGGCCCAGCCCACGACGTAGCAGCCTGTTCGGCCTGTGCTTCCTTCAACCGACGAACGGCCGGTCGGAGTTTGCAGAACAGTTTTTCGGTTCTGACTTTGGGAACCTCCGACTACACTTTCTGCCAAAACGCAAAGACCGACACGCTGAAACCACGCTTAAGCAAAAAAACTGATCTAGGTACAGCCGAATCTATCTCTACTCTTGAGGCCCCTGCTACAATTCTTGAATCGGCCTCTGTACCCACTGGCGTATCAGACACCATTCCCTGGATGTCTCTACCCCAGCACGTGGTGCTGCTAGGCCTCCAGCAGCCATGTCCATTAAGGCCTTCGCCAGGGCTAAAGCAGCCAAGTCTACCAAATCAGTGCCTGTTAAACCACCCTCAACCAGGCCCTCTTCTAGTTCTCAAATGCTCACCTTGGCAGAAGATTTGATTTCTTTAATCAGAGGATCTCAACCTCACCCAGACAGGGCCTCTCAGCCCCAGATAAGAGACCTAGGGCAGAGCCCCTGAGCCAGTGTCCTCTGATGATTCTGCAGATGAATCAGACATTACTGACCAGCCAGAGGCCCCTTTCTCTAATTTTGAGGATTCTGATGCTGAAGAATCCATTCCAGCTGCCTCCTCCAGAAGAATTCTCCTTTGGGGAAACCTTGCATGCCATGCGAGAGCAGTTCCAATGGCAGCAACAAGAATTCTCAGATTCAAAAGACTTAGAACCTTTCTGCACCTTCCACAGCACAGGCCCTTAGCTATACCTCCTGTTCTTTCTGTGGTAGATGTTTAATGATGTCTGCTCTGCTCCAGACTCATTACCCCAGCCCCTGCCAAACCAGATAGATTTTACAGGGTGCCTGACACTCATCACCACCTTTACAAGGCCCCCCTTGCAGACCCAGAAACAATATCCCAGGGTCCCAAGGCAGTTGCCGCGACCATAGCTAAAAACCCTACTCCTTCTGAAAGGGAAGCAAGGGCATTAGACAGATGGGGTAAAAAAGTATACACTTCAGCTACTCTCTCAGCTAGAGCTTTAAACTGCCAGTTTCACATGATACAATACCAAGAGTTTATGCTTGATCAGCTAACCAAAAAAAATTAACCACTGATGAAGCTCTTGACAAGAAATATGTATTAGAAATGGTAAATAACATACAACAGGTTAGTAACCATTCCTTAAAATGTGGCTATGATGCACTGGAGGCTTCATTTAGATCAGCCATGACTGGCACAGTGATAAGAAGGCATGCATGGCTAAAGGAGCAAGCTCTACCAGATCATGTTAAAGCAAAATTGTTAGATGCTCCTATGGATAAGACAAGTTTGTTTGGTGCACCTGCCCAGCAGGTTATGAAGAAAATGGAAGAAAAGGCAAAATCAGTTCAAACTGTTAAAGATTTCCTGCAGGTTCAACCCCCAAGGTTTAGCAGGAACTGGCCTGCCAAGAATTGGTCCTTTCCTGACTCCACAAGATTTCAAAGGGGCAGGAATAGACGTTCCAGAGGCAGAAACCAAACCAGAGGAAGTGCCTACAGAGGACGACAGTGGCAAGGTAACAACGGAGGCACAGACACAGCCACTGCCACTACTTCAACACAGCCACAGTGACTTACTCCTAAAACCGCCTACCAGGGAGCAAATAGCAGCCCCACTAGGCGGAAGGTTAACTGTATTTGCAAAGAACTGGCACCACATAACAAAAGACAAGTGGATTCTGCAAATTATACATCAAGGTTACCGATTCCACTTCCACACTATACCAGTCAAAAGAGGAATGCCAAATCTACCTCCAAATCAAAAAACAGAAGCTTTACAACAGATAATGGAGTTAGCAAACATGAGAGCTGTGGAAAAAGTGCCTGCAGCAGAGCAAGGAAAGGGTTCTACTCCAGACTGTTCCTAGTTCCAAGAAAGGAAAAAGTTGGAGACCAATACCTGTCCACCTTGAATACATACATCATTGTCCCAAAATTCAAAATGCTGACCCTACAGCAACTTCTTCCCATGCTGGGCAAGGAGTGTTGGCTGGTAACTCTAGATCTCAAGGAGGCATACCTGCACGTCCCTATTCGACCAATCTGCAGAAGATACCTCAGATTTCTTGCAGGATCAGAGCACTATCAATTCTCAGCATTGCCTTTTGGCTTATCTACTGCCCAGAGTATTCACAAAATGCCTGGCATCAGTAATTATTGCAGACTGCAGAATTCATATTTACCCATACCTGGACGACTGCCTGCTACAAGGGGACAACAAAAGCAAGTTGACAACAGATTTGCAAAGGGTCATTTACTTGCTACAAGCACTGGGATACACAGTCAATCTACAAAAGGCAAGACTGATACCATCCCAAACAAGGACATTCTTGGGGAATTGGACACAGTGAGACAAATGGCATTCCTAACTACAGAAAAACAAAAGAACTCCCTCTTTACTTCTTGTCCCTAACAAAGCTGAACAAATTAACAGCAAGAAAAGTTCTGCAGGCCTTGGGCTTCATGGCTTCATGCATAATTTTGGTTCCATTTGCCAGACTACATATGAGAAAACTACAGTGGTATTTATGGTCCCAACACAGACACAGCCTCGAAACAGAAATCCCACTAATTCCATGCTTAAAACAGGAGTTCCTATGGTGGGCCCAGGCATGCCGGTCCAACCCAGGCCTTCCTTTTCTCAGATGTCAAGCAAGCCAGAGCATTACAACAGATGCTTCAGACCTAGGATGGGGGGCCCACATGCTGGACAAATGCGTGCAAGGATTGTGGACTCAGGATCAACTTCACCTGCACATCAACCTAAAAGAAATGCTGGCTGTAAAACTGGTTATCCAAAAGTTCAGACCATTTCTCAAAGAGGGCCAGCTGTTGATAAGGACAGACAACACCACAGTCATGTGGTACATCAACAAACAGGGAGGCACTCATTCATACCCCTATGCAGAATGACTTTGGAACTGTGGACCCTGGCACTCAGCTACAACATCCAGCTGCAAGCAATATTTGTACCAGGAAAAGAAAATACTCTAGCGGACATCTTAAGCAGGACCACATCAGATGCTCACGAATGGCACCTGCACCCGGACATCTTCAGGACCATTACAAAGAAGTGGGGAATGCCTCAGATAGATCTATTTGCATCTCCTCACAATCACCAACTCAAAAATTCTGCACAAGGACATTTCACCCACTAGCCTGGAAAGTGGATTCGCTCTCCTTCAGCTGGAAGGGCCTAACAGTTTATGCATTCCCACCTCTCCCTTGATACACAAAGTACTCCTAAAAATCAAGGAAGAACATCCAAGGATAATCCTGATAGCTCCAAACTGGCCAAGACAACACTGGTATCCACTACTAAGGAGCTTGTCGTGGAACAATATGTGGCCAATACCCTGATGCCTTTGATGCTAACTCAGAACAACTACAGCACCATACATCCAAACCTGAAAACCTTACAACTGACTGCATGGAACATCACATAGCAGCAGCTAATCAAGAACTTTCCCAAAGAGTTAAAGACATTATTCTTGAAGCACGAGACCTTCAACAAGAAGGAACTACGCTGGAAAATGGAAAAGGTTTGTCAGCTGGAGTTCTGAAAGAGGAAAAGATGTGTCAAACATAGATATGCCTAACATCCTGGAGTATCTGGCGAACTTCTCCATTCAGGCCTGTCCTACTCCTCCATCAAGATACATGCATCAGCTATTTCAGCAGAATACAGCTTTGATCCACCTGTTTTTCACACCCTCTGCTCAGACAATTTCTCAGAGGAATCAAGAATGTAAAACCTCCAAGAAAACCACCATTACCAGCTTGGGACTTAAACAAAGTTGACACTATCACCCTTTGAGCCAGCAGCAACAGCAGACTTACAACACCTGTCATGGAAAACTGCTTTCCTACTGGCAATTACCTCAACAAGGAGGGTTTCAGAACTACAGGCCTTAATGGCAGTGCAACCCTTCCTAATCTTCCACCAAGATAGAGTATCCATGAGGACTAATCCAACATTTATGCCTAAGGTGGTATCCAGAGTGTCTTTAAACCAGGCAATCCACCTACCTACCTTCTTTCCCAACCCACAAAACAGGATGTACATAGACAGCTACGCTTACTACTTGACAGAACCAAAAGCAGCAGATTCTGTTACTCCTTCCATGGAAAACCAATTCCACAGAACATAAGACCTCATTCTACAAGGGCAACAGCCACTACCACAGCCTTCTTGGTTTGCCACTGCTGTACTGCAAGGGATCCTAAAAACCATAATCTACCTTATCCTCCTCCCCTAGTTGGCTATGGTATTCTACCCAGCTGTTATGACTGCAGATGCATCCATGAAGGACATAGTACAGTTTTGTACCTACCATAAATGTAGATGTCCGAACTGGATAGCATCTGCAGTCCCTCTGAGGTACTCCTAGGGTGTTTATGTATTTGTTTGTATATATGTACATACTTGCTTATTTTTGTGGTTACCTCTATCCTTTTGGAAACATTGGCATCTATCCAAAATATTTTAGTCTGGGGCAAGAAACACTGAGGAAGATGGCGTCGGCTGATGCCTTTATACCCGGTCCAACAGAGATGACGTCAGATGAAGAGCTTACAGCAGCCGGGACCGACCTTACTTTGAACGCCCGACGACGGGCTGCCCTGGACGACAGGACAACCCAGCTGTTATGACTGCAGATGCTATCCAGTTCGGACATCTACATTTATGGTAGGTACAAAACTGTACTTTCTTCGTGTTTCACTGTTGCAGTCATTACACTTGGGTTATCTGCCTGCAGGTAGCAGTCAGTAGACCCGAATACCAGAGTCTTGGGATTTCTGCGTCGAATGTTGTCTCCTCTTCCATGACGTCAGGTCTTAGGGGTATAAATCATGCAGCTGATGCCATTACATCAGCTTTTCTTGCCGCGTGGGTGCCCAAAGCAAAAGCAGTTCCCAAATGCCGGTCGGCCGCTACCTGAAATTTTCGGTTTTCGAGTTTCAAACCTGAAGTCTTCTAAAGCTAAGTGCCCCATTGGGGATTCTTTATTCGTGCTCTAACCTATGTCAGAAAAAGTTAACAATTGTTTTGCCTGTGGAAAGCAAATACCTCACATAGATTTTCATTCTTACTGAGTCACCTGTTTAGGCCCAGACCACGACGTCCCTCGCTGTCGGTTTTGTGCCTTGTTTAATGCCCGAACTGTTCGTCGTCAGAATATCTTTGTTGCTAAATTCTTTCACACTCGTTCTCCGTATTCCAAAATGACTTCGGTAAGCCATCCTACTACCGATCTTCCAAAAAAATGTAAGGATAAAGACAGAGACAGACCGCATAGGTCCAAAACTGCCGATGACGCTTCCGGTAAGCTAGTCACCCGTCTGCCGGTACTCAGTGAGACGCTTTCACAGCCCCTGATACGTGCTTCAACAGGTTCGCAGGCCTCTGCTGAGACCCATTCGGAGTCCGGTATGCCGTGAGATGCTTTGATTATGGAATCTGCGGATGTCACTACCTTGGATGGGTGCAGAGCCGCTGTGCAGGTACCGGCTTCTGAGGGTGTATTCCGACCTTCCGATGTTCATATTAGACTACTTCATTTCAGACTAAAACGACCCAGTTTCTCAGGCCCAATGACCAAAGCGCATGCTCAAGCTCCCATGCCACAGAAACAAATGCTTAGAATAACTGAAGACCTTATAACTCTAAATGGGGATGCTAGCCTTCCCCCTCTAAAAGACAAAGAATTGATTTCCCTTCTGATTCAACAGACCATGAGTCCGATGACTCTGATCCCTCTGATTACCAGGACACATACCCTTATCTACCTATGAGGATTCAGGTGCAGAGGATTCCATTCCCTCTGCCTCCCATCCAGAGGACTCTTCTTTTGGTGAAACCTTGCATACCTTAAGAGAGTATTTCCGCTGGGAATACCAGGCTACGCACAGTCCAACAAGAGACTCAGAGAATTTGTAGACTTGCCTCAGCACAGGCCTCTAGCTATACCCCCTGTCCTGAATGTTGTAGATGATGTTTTCATGGAATCCAGTCTTACTCCTGATACTTTACCACCAGCTCCTAGAAAGCCTGACCGGTACTACAGGGTACCTGACTCTCACAATTTTCTGTTTAAGAATCCCACTGCGGATCCAGAGACCATTTCCTAGGGACCTAAAGGTATTAAGGCTACTACAGCCCAAAATCCTTCTCCTTCGGGCAGGGTTTAGAGGGCTTTGGACAGATGGGGCAAGAAGGTATATCCCTCTGTAACTCTTGCCCTCAGGGGTTTAAATTGCCAGTTTCACATGTTGAAGTTCCAGCAGCATATTATGGAACTAATTAAACAAAAAATGTTGCTTCCAGATTTTGCAGAAAATAAAGATTTACAAGAGTTAATGCATTCTGCAAACCAAGTCAGTAAACATACTTTGCAGTGTGGTTTTGATGCCTTAGAAGCATCTTGCAGGGCTGCTGTCACTGGGTCTGTACTGAGAAGGCATGTCTGGCTGAAGGAACAAATCTTGCCAGACCATGTCAAAGCAAAATTATTAGATGCTCCATTAAACCAGGAACGTTTGGCACAAAAGCAGAAGAGGTTCTTAAAAAGATGGAAGAAAACGCTAAATCTATGCAAACTGTTAGATTTCTTACAGGTACAGCCACCTAGATTCAGTAGGCATTGACCTTCAAAATACTGGTCCTTTCCAGTCCCTACCAGATCTTCTCAGCCCAAACCCAGGGCCAACAGACCACCAAGGCTACAGTCTAAGGGTACACAGAAATCTAAACAAGAGAGTGCTCCCATCTCAAAAACAGGGAGTTGTAAGCCACCCCCCTATGGAAAAAATTTACAATGACTTGTCAATCATCCTTCCCAGCCATGCCCAAGTACTTGCACCCCTAGGAGGAAAGCTCGCACTGCATGCAAAAAACTGGATGTCCATTACCCAGGACAGATGGGTCGTAAACAGTGTATCCCAGGGATACAGATTCTACTTCCACTCACTGCCAACCCCAAGCGGGTTGCCTGACCTTCCTCCAAACCAGTTGCCAAAGGCTCAAAAGCAAGTACTTTTTCTTCTCAGTATCAGGGCTATTCAACCTGTTCTAGTAGAGGAGAGAGGACAGGGTTTCTACTCCAGACTGTTCCTGGTGCCCAGAAAAGAGGGCTCTTGGCCGACCTATCCTGGACCTGTCCATTCTCAACAATCTTCCTGGTGGTCCCAAAATTCAAAATGCTTACACTACAATAGCTGCTTCCTATGCTAGCCAAGGACTCCTGGCTAGTCACCTTAGACCTAAAAGAAGCTTATCTGCACATCCCCATAAGGGAATCTTGCAGGAAATATCAATGTTTCAGGGCAGGCTCTATGCACTATCAGTTCTCTGTACTTCCCTTTGGCTTATCTACTGTGCCCAGGGTATTCACAAAGTGCCTGGCTCCAGCCATTGCATACTGCAGGCAGAGAAAAATTAAAATGTATCCATACTTGGACGATTGCCTGATTCAGGTGGACAGTCAGGAATTGCTATTTCAGCACCTGGCATTTGTAAAGAGACTTCTAACGTCTCTGGGGTACACCATCAATGAAAAGAAATCACATCTGGTCCCCAGCCAAAAGATTGTATTCCTGGGAGTAGGCTTGAACACAACTTCCCAGATGGCATTCCTTACTCCAGAAAAGCAGATTTATTTGACAAGTTACTTCAAACTAATGGCCACCAGAACCCAGCTATCTGAAAGAAAAATACTGCAAGCCGTAGGGTTCATGGCCTCATGCATATTCTATTAATTCCATATGCAAGACTGCATATGAGGAAACTTCAGTGGTACTTAAGTCTCTGATGCCAACATTCTCAGGACCTGGAAACAATTATTCCCATCATTCCTTGTCTAAGGGCAGAGTTCCTTTGGTGGGCAGAGGCTTGCAACCACAACAAGGGACTCCCTTTCACTCTACCCCTCGCCGCCCAAACCCTGACAACAGACTCATCAGACTATGCATGGGGGGGGGGGCTTACATGGCTGGCAAATGCATTCAAAGCAAATGGAGCCCAGGACAAATTTGCCTACATATCAATCAAAAAGAAATGTTAGCTGTACAGAATGCTCTGACAGCCTTCAAATACCTTATCCTTCCAGGACAGCTCTTGATAAAGACAGACAACACGGTTATGTGGTACATAAACAAGCGGGGGGAAGGGAGACTCATTCCTACCCACTCTGCAGGTTAGCCATGGCCCTGTGGAACACAGCCTTGAGCAACCAAGTGCACCTGCAAGCTCAATCCCTGCCAGGCAAACAAAATTCACTGGCAGACGACTTGAGCAGAAATCTACTGGACCCACACGAGTGAAAACTGGAACCCAACTCATTCAAACTTCTAACCCCCAGGTGGGGGACACCAGAGGTAGACCTCTTTGCCTCCCTCCAAAACCATCAATTGAGCAAATTTTGCACCAGAAATACCCACAGCCAAGCATGGAAAGTGGATGCCCTATCCTTTACATGGGAAAACCTCTCGGTTTATGCTTTTTCCCCTCTGCCCCTCCTCTCAAAAGTACTACACAGTATCAAACAGGACAAACCAAGGACAATCCTTATTACACTGGACTGGCCCCTCCAGCACTGGTACCCACTCCTACGAAGTCTGGCAACAGTGCCACCCTGCCACCTACATCAGACCCCATTCCCTGCTGTCCTAGCAGGAGGGACAGATTTTGCATCCTCCACTGTAAACCCTGAACCTTGCAGCCTGGCTTATTCCCTGAATACACCTCCAGCAACCCTCAGCAAACAGGTGCTGGATGACATCCTTGAAGCCAGAAGGCCTAGTACTAGGAAATCCTATTCAGAAAAATGGAAAAGATACTGTTCTTGGAGCCATTCTCAAGGAAAGGACACAGCCATGCCCACCTTACCTCAAATCCTAGATTACCTAGCAGAGTTGCTATACAAAGGCCTATCCTTTTCTTCTATTAAGATTCATGCTTCGGCCATCTCAGCTCATTGTAATACTGAGCCACCGCTCTATTCTCACCCTCTGGTCAAACAGTTCCTGAGAGGAGCTAACAATTTAAGACCCCCGAGGAGTGCTCCCACTCCTGCCTGGGACCTTAACTTTGTACTAGAGAAACTCACACTTCCCCTTTTGAGCCTGCTCCTACAGCACAGTTAAAATTCCAGTCTTGGAAAACAGCTTTACTTCTAGCCATCACTTCAGCAAGAAGTGTCCGAGTTACAGGCACTAATGGCTGTGGAACCCTTCATTATTTTCCATGCTGACAGGCTTTCCCTCAGGACTAACCCTTCTTTTATGCCCAAGGTGGTAGCTAGTGTGGCTCTAAACCAATCCATCCATTTACCAACTTTTTTCCCTAATCCTCAGAATAAAGGGGAAAAGATCCTGCACTTTTTGTGGACGTACACAGTTAACTCATGGTCTACCTTGACAGGACTAAGCCTTTCAGAAAATCTGACCAGCTGCTAGTCAGCTTTGCTACAGGGGCAGAGGGCAAGGCCATTTCAAAGAAAACCATTTCCAAATGGATAGCACACTGCATCCATTTCTGCTACAAACACCATGGAAAACCTACGCCGCAGGGGATCAAATTCATTCCACTAGGGCTACCTCAACCTCTACAGCATTTCTCAGGGGAGTCCCTACCAGGGACATCCTGGAAGATGCAACCGGGAGTTCTGTGCACACCCTCACCAAGCATTACCACTTACCTGTCTTATCTAAATCCAGAGCTGGATTTGCCACAGCAGTCTTACAAGGCCTGCTAGCCAGCCCTACTATTACTTGACTGCCTCCACCCTTCCTCAGCTTTGGGAATCAACCCAAGTGTGATGACTGCAACAGTGAAACACAAAGAACATAGTACAGTTGTGTACACTTACCATAAATGTAGATGTTCGAGTGTATTCACTGTTGCAGTCCTGGTTACCCTCCCTCAAGTCCCCTGACTCTTCTATGCTTTCTACCTATCCTCTTTTTGACCATATCTTATGGCTATGGTATTTACTTTTTACAGGTATTGTTCCATACCATGTAACTGCTTCCTATTTTGGGGGCTCCTGACATCTGGGGCAAGTAAAACTGATGTAATGGCGTTGGCTCCATATTTTATACCCCTGACAACCTGACGTCATGGAAGAGGCGACAGCATCCGACGCAGAAATCCCAAGACTCTGGTATTCGTGCCGACTGAGGACTACCTGCAGGCAGATAACCCAAGTGTGAGGACTGCAACAGTGAATACACTCTAACATCTACATTTACGGTAAGTGTACACAACTGTACTTTCAAAGCTATAATGCCTTCCACACATTTAGACCATCTGCTACATAGACAGGGACTAAAGGTGGAGGTGTCTTGATTTACACCATAGGCAAAATGTCATACCACTTCCTTACAAGCTGTAGGTCCCCCCTCTATGACCCAGGAAACTAAACATGTATTTAAGCTTACTCGAAACACACACCGTCCAACCCAGTACCATATGAATGGGTGACTTTTAATTACTCCTCTATTAACAGGGAATCATGTATAACAGAAAAAGTGCAGGCACAGATCCTAGATTTTGTAAACACAAATTCCCTGGACCAGATTGTTAATACGCCGACCAGGGGTGGAAACATACTTGGTCTGGTCCTCACTAATATGGGGGAGCACTGCATACCCCCTAGTGTAATGACCTCTCTGGTAAGGTCAGACCTCAGAACGGTCTTCTTTGAAGTAAAACTAAACCTGGGACCCCAGCTAATCCTGGAATTTATAAGAACTATTCTGAGGCTATTTTCCTACTATTAAGCGGTAACAGGGCAAAATTCCACACTCCCCTAGCCCTGAGTACATTGCTGCCTATGCAGAACTATTCACAGAAAAGCTATACAAGCATGTTAATAGCTACATAGAGGCAGTTGTATCCACAAGAATAATACAGAACTCACTCAAAAAAAAAAAAGTCACTGAGGTAGATTCACATCAATAGAATGTTAACAGAATGAAGAAAATTATGACAGAAGTTAGTAGGTGTAGTACCCAGCACAAATAAGAGCATTCGTCAAGCTGAACAAAGAAGTTGGAGAACAATTAGTCTACCAAAGCCAACATTGAGGTAAATTTGTCCTCCCAGGTGAAGGACAACCACAAGGCATTCTTTAGCTTTGTCCGCAACCTCAAAGGCAGTAAACAATTGTGTGCAAAGTTCATTGTTAATAGACCCATCTCTACTGAGCCAGAAGATATAGGAAACCTACTGGCAGACAAGTTCAGCTCTAACTTTATACCTCCCCAGCTGCTTCTCAAGAAATACCATCAAATGCAACTCCCTACTTCTATCTCTAGGGAACAGGTCCTCAGTGCAGTCTCTCTTCAGGGCAAGAACACTGCATCAATGGACCCCGAAAATATCCCAGGTTGCCTTCTAAACAGCATGAAACATGACCTGTGAAATCACTGTGTAACCATAGCATCCAAACAGGCTTCATGCCTCATGAATAGAAGATAGCAGCTGTCCTCCCTGTGCACAAAGGTGGGCCATCAGCTGACCCTGGAAACTATACAAAGTGGAAGTGATGAATAATGACATGGGAAACTTTCAGATACTGTACACATTCCAGTTGGGTTTTTGACAAGGGCAAGACATGCCTACTCAATCTATTGGACCTCTTTGAGAAGGTCATCAAAGCAGTGGACGAGAGCAGAATGGTTCACTGCCTACTTCGACCTGGCCAAGGCATTTGACTGTATACCCCACCTTGAGCATTGTTGACAAACTCAGGAGATTAGGTATAAACCCTTATGGCACCCTTTGAATAGCCAGCTGTCTCAGGCAGGACCCAAGAAGTTAGAATTGGGGAGTTCACCTCTACAAAGAGGCCCATTGCAAGAGGAGTCCCTGGGGGATCGGGCCTGGGACCGCTCCTTTTTGGCATCTACTTCTTTGAAGTCAAGGCAAACATCAAGGGCCTCTGGCTGACCAAATTTACAGGCGGTTGTTAATTAGGAGCAGTCATAGAATCCCCCACCAACACTAATGTTTTCCAAGAAAGGCTCACACAGACAGATATTGGTGTCAGAGACCTGCACTAAAACTAAATGCCAAGAAATGCATAATAGCATAATTTGGGGAGTCTGCCACCCCTGGTAACTATCATATTGACAGCACATTTCTAAGAGTGGACCCAGTAGTCTGGGACTTAGGGACACTCAGTAATCTAGCCTTTGACCGTCAGATGTCTACTGTAGTAAGAAGATTATTTTAAAAAGTCTCAATCTCAAGATGCACGCACTCGAGGCCCTTCTCAATATGGAGAACATCACAGGTTTCACCTCATATCATGCGTTCCGCCCCAAATCGGGACAACACCAAGCACCTCAAGGTTGGTGGCAACGCATGATGCATCGGAGACCATCCAGGTGCAATTAACCCAAACTCAGGAACCTCAAACACCATCATACTAGGTGACTTCAACTAGTTCATAAACTCAAATGCCATGGAACAACTAGTCACCATACTAATGAGATCAGATCATGGTCCTCATCCCGCCCCACTGAAAAAAAAAAGACCACAGTGAAAACTTCTCAAAAGCCGATTTCACACTTCAAAACTAGTGTGGTCTCCCTGAATCACTTACAAATGCCTTCTACCAGCACCTACAGGACTGCATGGATCAGGCAATCCCAAACAAAACTAAGACTCTCTGTACCAAAGGCAAGCGCCAGTCTGGTGGACCCCAGCCATAAACAAGCTCTACAACAAAGGAGGAAGCTACTACAAGATTTGATCATTATAAGTAAAAACTAAGAGCTCTCATAAAATCATCCAAGGCAAATTTTGAGAGAAAATAGGACTCTAAAGAGAATCATAAGGCCTTCTTTAGCTATGTTAGAAACCTAAACTCCCAGATATGCTCAGAATTAGTTCAAAATGATGTGAAAATTACTGAACCTACACACATTGCCAACATACTGGCTGACAGGTTAAGTGCAAACTTCTCCCCCCCCCCAAAAGAGATATCTGTTCCAGAGGATTGTAGCCCCCAAACATCTCCAACGCCCAGGTGAGAACTGAAAACACAGCATCCATGGGACCGGATGGTGTCCCCGGCTGTGTGCTTCTCTAACTCTCAACGGAATTAAACCCACAGTTAGGACAGCTGTTTAATCTTAGCCTCACCTCAGGATACGCCACCAAAGGAGTGGCGCAGGCACTGTGGTGTGCCTCCACAGACCCTAGCCATGGAGAGGATCATAATGGAACTCATAAATAAAGACATAGGGAACTTGCAGACTTTGGATCCAACCCAGTTTATCTTTGTCAAAGGCAGATCCTGCCTCTGACTGCAAACTGGGCCATAGTCGAAACACATCTGACACAGATATCCTCCAGAAGGGCCTCCAGAAAGCGATAACTGGTGCCAGAGCCATGGCCTGAAAGTTAAACGCAAAAAAATGCAATAGCATTCGGGAAAAAAAAAGGTTACCCCAGCTACCATATAGGGATCTGGGGACCCAGGTTGACAGTAGCCTTTTGTTTGACAAACCTTCTATATCGCCCACCCTGATCATGAAAGGATTCACATCTAGATCAAGGGAGGTCATCGTCCCTGTACTCATCACTCATTAGACCTATGAGTACAATACAATGCCCCGTTGAATGTATCTGACCAGACACCTGCTGCAGCTTGAAAGGCCCAAAAGAACCACAAGGGCGGAGAGACTTAAACTTGACACACGGTTATAAATAGCGCGCTGGAGGTACAGATTCATCATTTTATTCAAACTAAAGGGGTGTAAAGTATGAACCTATGAACCTAAGTCCAGGGAGGTTTTCCTTCCACTGTGTTCGGCATTCATCTGACTTAAATCGAATGCTCCCTTTGGTGTGTACCTAACCAGGCACATCCAAAAAAATGGACCATCCGCAGAGGTTCCTCACTAAAAGAATGGGTGCAATTGACATGTCCTATGCAGAGCACCTCAAAGTCTGATTTGTATTCCGTCTCCTACAGGATGTTGAAGAGGAGATGTATGCCTGGCATAAAAGACATTGATGGACCTCCTGCATATCCATAAAACAAACGGCACCAGAATTACCTCTTCTAAAGACTTAAAACCTTGCTTATGACATAAATAGATCCTGCTGGAGAGATGGGTACATATCCCAAAGACTAGCCCTTCTTTGGAACAGGCTCCCTGTCCTTGTGAAGCAGAGTTCTTCCCTAACCCATTTCAACTGTAATTTGGAAGTTTGGATGGGGAACAGGAAGTTTATCCCTGGATGTTCATCATGTTTCACTGTTGCAGTCATTACACTTGGGTTATCCTGCTGGCAGGCTATCCGCAGTCGGCCTGAATTCCAAAGTCTTGGTCTGGCGTCAGTTGCTGTCACCTCTTCCCTGACATCAGTGCGCCAGGGGTATAAAGGATGCAGCCAACGCCATTTTCTTCTGTCTTTCTTGCCACGCGGTGCCCGAAGCAAAAGCAGTTCGCAAGTGCTGGTCGGCAGACTCCTGAGATTTTCAAAATCGAATTTCAGATCCGAAGTCTTCATTAAAGCTAAGTACCCCGTTGGGGTTCTTGCTCCAGACCGATGTCAGAAAAAGTTAACAATTGTATTTCTTGTGGGAAGCAAATACCTCATAAGGATTTTCATTCTTACTGTATTCCTTGCGTAGGCCCTGACAACGACGTTGCTAGCTGTCGGCTTTGTGCTAGATTTAACCAAAGCACTATTGAGCATCGGTACGATTTTGCCTTTCATTACTTTGGCTGAAGATTTAATTATATAATGCCATCAGAACAGCCGACGACCGGAGTTTATAAAAAGTGCAAGGAAAAGGACAAGCATCCGAGGTCCAAAACCGACGACGTGGCTTCCGCTAGGCCAGTCGCCGGTTCTCAGTGAGGCGCTTTCGCAGCCCCTGACGCCCGCTACCTCAGAGCCATAGGCCGCTTCTGACTCCCACGTGGAGCCAACTAGGCCTCTGGATACTCAAGGTATTGGACACACGGAAACTATTCCCTCAGATGGGTTCGGAGCCGCTGAGCAGGCATCGGCTTCTGAGGGTGTTTTCAGACCTACACAGTTATATGTAAAGCCAACCTCAGCTTCAAAAGCAAAGACTAAAGCAGCTCTGAAGACAAAGAAACAAGTACAGCATTCTCCTGGGCAGACTTCCATGCCTAAAAAACAGATGCTCAAAATGGCCGAAGACCTAATTACTTTGATCAGGGGTTCCCTTCCCCCTCCTGATAAGAGGCCTAGACAAGAGACAGAATATGAATCTTCAGATCAGGTTTCCATTTGCTCTGACTCCTCTTCTGAACAGGGATACACTCTTCCTCCCTATGAGGATTCTGATGCTGAAGAATCTATTCCTTCAGCCTCTCCTCCTGAGGATTATTCTTTTGGGGAAACCCTGCATACCATGAGGGAGCACTTTCACTGGGAGAGCCAAGATTACTCAGAATCTAAGAAAAGGCTCAGAGACTTTCTTTTACTACCTCAGCACAGACCTCTTGCTATTCCACCTGTTCTAGACATTGTAGATGTATTTTCAGAGTCCGGCCTGTCTCCTGACTCTTTACCCCCCGCACCTGTTAAGTCAGACAGATAGTACAGGGTTCCAGATTCTCATCAATACCTATATAAAAACCCTGCTGCTGACCCAGAAACTATATCTCAGGGTCCGAAAGGGGTCAAGGCTTCCACTGCAAAAAAACTCTCTCCCCTCTGATAGGGATTCAAGGGCACTGGACAGATGGGGGAAAAAAAGTTTACACTTCTGCTGCCTTGGCTGTAAGGGCTTTAAATTGTCAGTTTCATATGCTTAAATATCAGCAATACTTAATGTCGCTGCTAAAACAGAAAATGTTGACATATTCTGAATGTCCTGAAAACAAGGAAATGCAGAATTTATTGCATGCAGCTGAACAAGTGGGAAAGCATACTTTGCAATGTGGTTTTGATTCACTGGAGGCCTCTGGCAGGGCCGCTGTTACGGGTTCTGTCATTAGAAGGCATGCTTGGTTAAAGGAACAGAATCTGCCTTATCATGTTAAAGCAAAATTATTGGATGCTCCATTACAGCATGATACTTTGGTGTTAAGGCAGAAGAGGTGTTGAAGAAAATGGAGGATAAAGCGAAATCTATGCAGACAGTTAAGGATTTCTTACAGGTACAGCCACCCAGATTTAGCAGGAACTGGCCTTCAAAGAATTGGTCCTTTCCAGTGTCAGGCCACAAAGAGGCAGATACAGACGCCCTAGAGGCAAATCCAAGCCCCAAGGCTCATACAGACCTAAACAGTGGGGTGCTTCTACCTCCAAAAGCGGAGAAGAAAATCACAGCCATATAGGAAACAGTCCCAATGACTTTCCTCTGCCAGTATCAAGCACTTATCTTTTGGCAGCCCCCTTAGGGGGAAAACTAGCACTTTTTTCACAAAATTGGCACATGATCACCCAGGACAAATGGGTCTTGAATATAGTGTCTCAGGGCTACAGGTTCCACTTTCACACCCTGCCAGAGGCAAAAGGTATGCCAGACCTGCCACATAATCAATGGGCAGAGGCACAAAAGCAAGTTTCATCCCTCATGGACATGAGGGCCATTCAGCGAGTACCACAGCAAGAGCAAGGACAAGGATTTTACTCAAGACTTTTCTTGGCACCCAGAAAGGACAAAGCCTGGAGACCAATACTGGACCTCTGTCTATTCTAAACACTTTTCTGGACGTTCCAAAGTTCAGAATGTTGACTCTGCAGCAGCTTCTGCCCATGCTGGGCAAGAAGGCTTGGCTTGTAACTTTGGACCTAAAAGAGGCATACCTGCATGTCCCAATCAGACAATCTTGCAGAAGATACCTCAGATTCATAGCTGGCTCAATGCACTACCAATTCTCTGCACTGCCCTTTGGATTATCTACTGCGCACAGGGTCTTCACAAAATGCCTGGCACCAGTAATTGCTTTTTGTAGACAAAGTGGGATTCAAATATATCCTTACTTGGACGACTTCCGTATTCAAGCAGAGAACAAGGACATTCTACTGAAGCATCTGGCGTTTGTAAAAAGATTACTAATTTGCCTAGAGTACACAGTAAACGAAAAGAAATCAAAACTAGTACCCTCTCAAGAGATTATATTCCTGGGTGCAAGCTTAAATACAACTGCCCAGATGGCTTATCTCACGCCAGACAAACAAAGGCAACTGACTTCTTACTTCGAAATGTTGGCAACAAAGACCCAGTTATCTGCAAGAAAAATTCTGCATGCTTTGGGCTTCATGGCATCCTGCATTCTGCTAATTCCATATGCAAGACTGCATATGAGGAAACTACAATGGTATCTAAAAAGTGTTTGGACTCAACATCGCCACAGCCTGGAAACATTAATTACCCTCATTTCCTGCCTGCAACAGGAGTTTCGATGGTGGGCTCAGGCCTGTCACCACAACAAGGGACAGCCATTCACTTTACCCACAGCCAGGCAGACACTAACAACAGATGCATCAGATTATGCCTGGAGGGCCCACATGGCAGGAAAATGTATTCAGGGCACATGGCCCGCAAGCCAAATGCATCTTCATATCAATCAAAAAGAGATGCTAGCTGTCCAGAATGCCCTGACAGCCTTCAAGGATCTACTTCATCCAGGACAACTGCTGATAAAGACGGACAATACTACAGTCATGTGGTACATAAACAAGCAGGGAGGCACACATTCCTACCCCCTCTGAAGACAAACCATGACTTTGTGGAACACAGCATTGACTTATCAAGTACACCTGCAAGCACAATTCCTGCCAGGAAAGACAAATACTCTGGCAGACTGTCTAAGCAGAAACCTTATGGATCCTCACGAGTGGAAACTAGATCCACAAATCTTCAGCATGATAACAAGGAAATGGGGATGCCCAGACATAGATCTATTTGCCTCCCCTCACAACTGCCAACTACAGAGATTCTGCCCAAGGACTTATCACAAGCAAGCTTGGAAAGTGGTTGCCGATATTCAGCTGGAAAACCTTTACAGTATATGCCTTTCCTCCACTGCCTCTCCTCCCCAAGGTACTCCTAAAGGTCAGACAAGAGAAGCCAAAAATGATACTGATTGCCCCAGACTGGCCACGCCAGCACTGGTACCCAATCCTAAAGAGCTTTTCTCAAGGCCCAGCTTGGACATTACCTCAAATTCATCATTTACTGACCCAACAAAACAATCAGATCCTGCACAACCAACTCAGAACCCTAAATCTGGCTGCATGGCGGATAAGTAACCATCCAGGACACACCTCTGTCTAAAGCAGTTATGAATGTTATTTTGGAGGCCAGGAGGCCCAGCACCAGAAAATCTTATGCAGAAAAATGGAAGAGATTCTGTGCTTTGACCTGGCACAAGGAATCGACATGCTTGTACCAAATATTCCTCAGATTTTACAATACCTAACTGAGATGCTGGACAAAGGCCTATCCTTTTCATCAATTAACATCCATGCCTCTGCCATTTCAGCTCATTACAATACGGACCCACCTATTTTTTCACATCCACTGCTAAGGGAGTACCTCAGAGGGGCCAAAAACATAAGACCTTCAAGGAGAGCGCCAATACCTGCATGGGACCTCAATTTTGTCTTGGAAAAGCTCACACTGCCTCCTTTTGAGCCAGCCAATACAGCTGAGAAAATTCTTATCATGGAAAACAGCTCTACTCCTAGCAATTACTTCAGCAAGAAGAGTCTCAGAGTTACAGGCACTAATGGCTGTGGAACCTTTTATCATTTTCCGTCCGGACAGGGTTTCTCTAAGTATAAACCCAACATTTATGCCTAAGGTAGTGTCCAGTGTGGCTCTCAATCAAACCATTCATTTGCCTTCATTTTATCCAAAACCCCAGAATAAAGGGGAGAGACTTCTGTATTCTTTGGACATACACAGACAGCAACGCTTCTACTTGGACAAAACTAAAGCTCTCAAAAAGACTGAGCAACTTTTAGTGGCATATGCTGCAGGATCACAAGGAAAAGCCATCTCAAAGCAGACTATTTCAAAATGGATAGGACACTGCATTCATTTCTGCTATTCACAACATGGCAAATCAGTGCCTAAGGGCATTAGGCCACATTCAGCCATAGTAGCAGCCACCTAGCAGCCTTCCTCAGAGGAGTACCAACCAAGGATATTTTGGAAGCTGCTACTTGAACTTCAGTGCACACTTTTACAAAGCACTACCACTTACCTCTTTACTCTAAATTTATTTTTATTTTATTTTACATTTGTTGACCGGGCTAGTCTAACTGGATATATTTCCATTTTCAGTAGAGGCCCGGGGAGAAAAGCTCCAACATAGTACAAACAGTATTATGCAATTGTATAACAAAAACAAGTACAAAAAAAAAAAAAAAAAAAAAAGAGGTATATACAATCAAAAGAAGGCATACTCAAAGTAAAAATACAAGTAGGTCAATAATATAACAGTTGTGAGATTGTTTGATAAGCGAGATACACTATAGTTCATTGTTGGTTAACATAAACACTTGTGGTTATAAGTTTTCGGAGACCAGATAGCATACAGAGGGGTATATAGAGTAAGATGTAGAACCATAGGCAGTAAAAAGAAAAAAAGGAAAGGTGGTTAATTAATTAATAGCAGGCTTTGCCACTGCAGTTCTGCAGGGCCTCATAGCCACGCCTAATTCTATTTAGGCCCAGCCACCCAACCTCAGCTTTGGGATTCAACCCAAGTGTAATGACTGCAACAGTAAAACACGATGAACATAATACAGTTGTGTACCTACCATAAATGTAGATGTTAGAGTGTATTCACTGTTGCAGTCCAGGTTACCCACCCACCATCCCCCTTTCTTTGCTGGGACTTATCTGTACTTCTCTATTCTATACAACCTATGTGGTGTATTTGCTTGTAGATGAAGGTAATGTTTATTTTAGTGCATGCATTTTATTGGCAGAATTTTTAGCCTACCATTTTGGGGGCATCTGACATCTGGGGCAAGAAAAACTGAAGAAAATTGCGTCGGCTGTATCTTGTATACCCCTGACGCACTGATGTCAGGGAAGAGGCGACAGCAACCGACGCCAGACCAGGCCTTTGGAATTCAGGCCGACTGCGGGTAGCCTGCCAGCAGGTTAACCCAAGTGTAATGACTGCAACAGTGAATACACTCGAACGTCTACATTTATGGTAGGTACACAACTGTACTTTGATCCTACTCTTGTTCTGTGAGATCCCCCCTCCCTATTTTGGAGTACTTTAACATCTGTCAGTCTCTCTAAATAATTCTTACTTCTTAACCTTATTTCCACTCCGTTTTTAAACTCCACTTTAATTTTATCCCACTTCCTAGCTATATTTTCAGAAGAAATTTCTAGTGTCTCTTATAGCTCCTAAATAAATTCCTTTACCCATTCCTTACATTCCTCTCTTTTTAACAGATGGGAAAGTGCCAGTGTCTCATTATTTTTTCATTACCCTCTGTTTTTATCTTAGTTGTTATTCTTGCATGATCTGAAATAATTACTGGGTGCATGTGAAGACCTTCAATTAAATGTATATGTTCCTATAAAATGCAAACAACTCTGTCTAGCCTAGCCCATTTTTTTTTGTATCTTGAGGAATAATATGTAAATTCACTCCAAACCCATAGTACTGAATTCCTCTCTTCTCTGCTAAATATTTTCACAAATTTCTTCCAAAATCTACCCTCCTTTGTTATATTTTCCCTTCTGGGTCCCCCACACACATCTTCACTGTTGCAAGTCAAATTTCAGTCACCACGAATAAGTAACGTGAGCTTTATATAATGGTAAGGTGTTTATCTTACAGACACAAGGTGCAGGGTTTGATTCTCACATGGGGCTAGTTAGGCTTAAAATAACCCACAAGGGCAATTAGCCTAGTACTAATCTGTGACTGTATAGTCCTTGTGAAAAGCTGATTATTTCTTCCAGATTTTTCTTAAGCTCCATTATAGCAGTTTTAGGTGCCAGTGTAGTCCTCCTCCCTTGCCAGTAGCCCCTTAGTACTACAAATTTACCATTGTTGTCTTTATCTTTTTCTATCACTGTTGGAGCTCCTGTTGCAAGTAATACAAGTACTCACGTTTTCCTTTGTTTCAGATATTCCACTGTGTAACCATTTTTAAAAACTTTCTTTATCAGATTCACTGTTCAGTTCTTTCCAAGTATGTCTCGTAGTATAGCTGTTTGCACTCTACATTTTTAGTATAGTTCACTATTCTTTCTTTTTTGTATTTATTTGTGAGACAATTGATATTTAAAGACATTACAGAAAGTATCATTCTGTTGAAAAGTTATTCCCATCTTATGTATAACAGCTGTTTTGTTAAATGTCGAGTTCCAGCTTTTGTTTTACATGCATACACTGTTTGACAGGTTGATCTTTTCTACAGTTGCTTACATATTTACATACAAATGTTTAAAGCACGGGCATTAAAGCCATTCTAGCTTGGCAATATGCCAAAGCACTTGTTCCCATAATAAATGTCCAGGCTGTTCTTAAAAATATCTAAACTAGTACTTGCTTTAATTTAATTTGGTAGTCTGTTCCAAGCATCAGCTACTCTGTCAGAGAACCAATTAGTACACTTCTCATTCCTATAGAATCTTCTACATAGGTTATCTGACGATTCTCTAGTACTTTTTGATACCCCAAACATTCCCAGAGGTAGTTGTCCCTAAATGCCCTATATACCTGAATAAGATCTCCTCTTAAATATCTGTAAGAGACACTTTACAAATTGAGATATTTTAGACTTTCATAATGACTTAGATTTTCCCATCCATGGATTCCCTTAGAATATTTCCGCTGTATTCTTTCCAGTTTATTCATGCTTGTTTTCCTATAGTATTTCCATATTGTTATTCCATACTCAAGTTTGGGTCTAATGTAACTAATAAACAATGACTTCATTATGTTTGATTTCCTAGACTTTATACATCTTTTTATGCAACCTATAGTTCTATAGCTATCATTAGCCAATTGGTTGATATGATTAGAAAAACTCATAGCTGAATCTACCCATGTACCCAGGTCCTTAAATGAGTCTACAGTTTCAATCACTGTGTGCTGTATTAAATATTCACCTTTCAATTTGTCTCCCAAATCTCATATGCGTAGTTTTTGATATATTTATCAACATATTATTCTCCTGTGCCCAAATGGTCACTTTCGTCAAATTATTTTGCAGACATGCCTTATCTGTAACACTTGTAATCAGTTTACCCAATTTCAGGTCGTCAGCATATAGACTGTAGAACACCTCAGATGAAAAAGTAAGGTCTGAAAGATACAATCTAAACAAGTAAGGGCCTAGTACAGAGCCCTGTGGGACACCTTGACTGTAACCAAGGATTTCGCCTGTCCAGTTGGTGTGTGATACTTGTCATGTCCTATTTGTAAGCTGTGCAGCTATCCATCTTATCAACAGTACATCAATACCTAGTTGTACTAATTTATTGATCAGTGTTTTGTGCATGACCCGGTCAAATGCTTAAGTTAAATCTATATAAATCACGTCACAGCACAATTTTTCATTCATAGCTGTTAATTATATTGTTATAGAACATCATGTTACAGGTGGTAATAGATCTATTTTCAGCATATGCATGCTGATAATATGGTTTCAAGTCCCAACCTATCCAGTTCTGACAATAGCTTTATCCAGTATTACCTTCTCCATTATTTTTCAACAACATGAAAGTAGACTTAAGGGTCTATATGATTCTGGGATGTTCGTGTTACCCTGCTGCAGTCATCACACGGGTTATCCTGCCGTCAGGCGGTCCCACAGTCGGCCAGATTTCCAAAGTCTTGATCCGGCGTCGGTTGCTGTCACTTCTTCCCTGGCGTCAGTGCGCCAGGGATATACAAGAGGCATCCGACACCATTTTCTTCGGTCTTTCTTGCCGCGCGGTGCCCGAAGCAGAAGCAGTTCGCAAGTGCCGGTCGGCCGACACCTGCGATTTTCAAATCGAATTTCAGTCCGAAGTCTTCAATAAAGCTAAGTACCCCGTTGGGGAACCTTTCTTGCCTCAGTCCAATGTCAGAAAAAGTTAACAATTGCATTTCTTGTGGGAAGCAAATACCTCATAAGGACTTCCATTCTTATTGTATTCCTTGCCTAGGCCCAGACCACGACGTCACAGGTTGTCAGTTTTGTGCTAGGTTTAATAATCAAACTATCAAACGTCGTTTTGACTTTGCACGACATTACTTTGGTAGGAAATTTAATTATATCATGCCGTCTGAGCAGTCAACAACCGGCAAGCATAAAAAACGCAAGGCTAAGGGCAGGCAGCCTAGGACCAAGCCAGATTCCGAGGCCTCTGCTGGGCCTGTCGCCGGTTCTCCTGTTTTCAGTGAGGTGCCTACGCAGCCCCTGACGACCGCAGAATTGGAACCCCAGACAGCTGCGGATTCTCAAGCGGAGTGTACTAGGCCGTTGCAGCCATCTTCATTAGGCCCTTCCGACACCGGAGTAGAAGTAGATCCCGGTGCAGTAGAAACACCTTCGGTTGCAGAAGGTGTCTTCAGACCGACTGCACTCACCATTAAATCTTATGCTAAGCTTAAAACTCCATTAAAACCAAAAAAGACTGTACATCAGTCTCCAGTTCAAGGCCCCATGCCTAAGAAACAGATGCTTAAGATGGCTGAAGATTTGATTACCCTAATCAGGGGTTCCCATCCCCCTCCAGATAAAAGACCAAGACAAGAGGAGGATTATGCTTCCTCTGACCAGGTTTCAAGTTTCCTCAGATTCTTCTGAGGAGCAGGATTACGCTTTTCCCCCTTATGAAGACTCTGATGCTGAAGAGACTATTCCCTCAGCATCTCCCCCTGAAGACTACTCCTTTGGGGAAACTTTACATACCATGAGGGAACATTTCCACTGGGAAGGCCAGGACTACTCTGATTCTAAGAAAAGGCTCCAAGAGGTCCTTTTACTACCCCAGCACAGACCACTTGCTATCCCTCCAGTTTTAGACATTGTGGATGATGTTTACTTGGAGTCTAGTCTAAATCCAGACTCTCTACCTCCTGCTCCAGCCAAACCAGAGAGATACTACAGAGTACCTGACTCACACAAATTCCTTTATAAAAGCCCTGTGCCTGACCCAGAAACAATTTCCCAGGGTCCCAAAGGGGCTAAAGCTTCTTTGGCTAAAAATCCTGTGCCCTCTGAAAGGGATTCCAGAGCCCTAGATAGAAAGGGAAAGAAGATGTACACCTCAGCTACTCTGGCTATGAGAGCATTAAACTGTCAGTTTCACATGCTGAAATATCAGCAATTCCTAATGTCTCAATTAAATCAAAAAATGAGCACACATACTGAACAGTCTGAATTCAAGGAAATGCAGGATCTGTTGCATGCAGCTGAACAGGTGGGCAAATATACTTTACAATGTGGATTTGATTCATTGGAAGCTTCCTGTAGAGCAGCTGTTACTGGGTCTGTCATACGTAGACATGCTTGGTTAAAAGAACAAACCCTACCTGATCATGTTAAAGCAAAATTATTGGATGCACCTTTACAGCAGGATGTATTATTTGGTGTCAAAGCAGAAGAGGTTTTAAAGAGAATGGAGGATAAGGCAAAGTCTATGCAGACGGTCAAGGATTTTTTTACAGGTACAACCCCCTCGTTTCAGCAGAAATTGGCCAACAAAAAAACTGGTCCTTTCCAGCTTCTGACAGATCACAGAGGGGCGAATACAGATGCCCAAGGGGCAGAGGTGAGTCACAAGGCCCTTACAAACCTCGCCAATGGGGTACTGCTACCCAGAAAGGAGAAGACAGGCCCCAAGCTAGCAGAAGACAAACACAATGACTCAACCCTCAAACTACCAAGCAAATCTCTTTTGACAGCTCCCTTGGGAGGAAAATTAGCAATTTTTGCAGACAACTGGCACATCATCACAAAAGACAAATGGGTCCTAAACATTGTCTCACAAGGATACAGATTCCACTTTCATACCTTGCCAAGGATAAAAGGAATGCCAAACCTGCCACCAAATCAATGGGCAGAGGCACAAAAGCAAATTACAGCTCTCATGGACATGAGAGACATTCAACAGGTACCTACACAGGAGCAAGGACAAGGATTTTACTCAAGACTCTTTCTAGTTCCCAGAAAGGGCAAAGCATGGAGACCCATTCTGGATCTTTCAATTCTGAACACCTATCTGCAAGTACCAAAATTCAAGATGCTAACACTACATCAGCTTCTTTCCATGCTGGGCAAGAAGGCTTGGCTAGTAACGTTGGACCTCAAGGAGGCATACCTGCATGTCCATATCAGACAAAATTGCAGAAGATACCTCCGCTTCATTGCAGGTTCAACCCATTATCAATTCTCTGCACTGCCCTTTGGCTTATCTACTGCACCCGGGGTCTTCACAAAATGCCTGGCACCAGTAATTGCATACTGCAGACAAAGAGGAATTCAAATATACCCATACCTGGACAACTGCCTTATTCACGCAGAAAGCAAGGGCATTCTTTTAAAGCATCTGGCATTTGTCAAACACCTTCTAAGTTGCCTAGGGTACACAGTAAATGAAAAGAAATCAAAACTAGTGCCTTCACAAAACATAATATTCCTGGGTGCCAGCTTGAATACAACGGCCCAGATGGCTTATCTCACGCCAGACAAGCAACAACAGCTGACTCAATACTTCAAAATAATGGCAACAAAGACCCTACTCCCTGCAAGAAAAATTCTGCAGGCCTTAGGATTCATGGCATCTTGCATTTTTCTAATACCATTTGCAAAACTGCATATGAGGAAATTACAATGGTACCTGAAAAGCGTATGGACTCAACACAGCCACAGCTTGGAAACAATGATACCACTCATTCCCTGCCTTCAACAGGAGTTTCTATGGTGGGCACCGGCATGTCACCTCAACAAGGGTCAGCCTTTCACCTCACTCACAGGCAGGCAAACCATAACAACAGATGCGTCGGACTATGCCTGGGGGAGCACACGTGGCAGGACAGTGCATTCAGGGCAAATGGACTACAGATCAAAGGCATCTGCATATCAATCAAAAAGAAATGCTAGCAGTACAGAATGCCCTAACAGCTTTCAAGGACCTCTTACATCCAGGACAACTAATAATAAAGATGGACAATACCACAGTAATGTGATACATAAACAAGCAAGGGGGCACACATTCCTACCCACTATGCAGGCAAGCAATGACCTTGTGGAACACAGCACTGTCTTACCAAGTTCAACTACAAGCACAATTCCTGCCAGGAAAGAGGAACACATTGGCAGACGACCTAAGCAGAAACATCATGGATCCCCACGAGTGGAAACTAGATCCACAAGTATTTGCAATGATAACTCAAAAATGGGGATGCCCAGACATAGATCTGTTTGCCAACCCCCAAAACTACCAACTTCAAAAATTTTGCACAAGGACATTCCACCCACAAGCTTGAAAGTGGACGCCCTCTCATTCAGTTGGAAAACATTAACAGTGTATGCCTTTCCTCTGCTACCTCTTCTAGCAAAGGTACTGCTGAAAGTTAGATTAGAGAGGCCACAAATGATACTCATTGCACCAGACTGGTCACGCCAGCACTGGTATCCAATTCTAAGGAACATGGCCCACGGACCACCATGGATTTTACCACATATTCCTCACCTGCTCACCCAGCGAGACAGTCAGATTCTACACAGCCAGCTCAAGACTTTAAACCTGGCTGCATGGCTAATTACCTAAACAACCAGCTAACACCTCTATCCAAAGCTGTTATGGATGTCATTCTGGAGGCCAGGAGGCCCAGCACCAGGAAATCCTATTAAGACAAATGGAAAAGATTTTGCGCCTGGAACCAGGCTATAAAGGCCAAAATCACCTTGATCCAAACATTCCTCAGATTCTACAATATTTAACTGAGATGTTGCACAAAGGACTTTCCTTTTCATCTATTAAGATCCACGCCTCAGCAATTTCAGCTCATTACAACACGGATCCTCCTTTATTTTCACATCCACTCCTAGGACAGTACCTCAGAGGGGCTAAGAACATAAGACCGCCCATGAGAGCACCAACACCTACTTGGGATCTCAACTTTGTTCTGGAAAAGCTTACACTGCTGCCCTTTGAACCAGCTTTTTCAGCTGATTTAAAATTTCTTTCATGGAAAACTGCCCTGCTACTAGCAATAACTTCAGCTAGAAGAGTCTCAGAGCTACAGGCGCTAATGGCAGTGGAGCCTTTCCTCATTTTTCATCAAGACAGTCTCTCTCTACGAACTAACCCTTCCTTTATGCCAAAGATGGTATCCAGTGTGGCCCTAAACCAAACCATTCATTTGCCCACCTTTTTTCCAAATCCCCAGAACAAAGGAGAAAGACTCCTGCACTCTTTGGACTTTCACAGGCAATTATGTTACTACTTGGATAAAACTAAGGCTTTCAGAAAATCTGACCTGCTCTTTGTAGCCTATTCTGCAGGATCACAAGGAAAAGCCATCTCAAAGCAGACCATTTCAAAATGGATAGGACATTGCATACGTTTCTGCTACACGCATCATGGGAAACCGGTACCCGCTAACATTAGATCCCACTCCACCAGGGCTACAGCTACATCAGCAGCCTTTCTCAGGGGGGTGCCAACCAAGGATATTCTGGAAGCTGCAACTTGGAGTTCAGTGCACACCTTCACCAAACACGATCACTTACCTCTATATTCTAAGACTAGAGCTGGATGTTCATAGTGTTACCCTGCTGCAGTCTTCACACTTGGGTTATCTTGTCGTCAGGCTGTCCCGCAGTCGGCCTGAATTCCAAAGTCTTGGTCCAGCGTCGGTTGCTGTCGCTTCTTTCCTGACGTCAGTGCGCCATGGGTATATATAATGCATCCGACGCCATTTTCTTCAGTCTTTCTTACCGTGCGGTGCCCGAAGCAGAAGCAGTTCGCAAGTGCCGGTCGGCCGACTCCTGAGATTTTCGAAGTCGAATTTCAGATCCGAAGTCTTCAATAAAGCTAAGTACCCCATTGGGGAAACTTTTCTTGCCTCAGACTGATGTCAGAAAAAGTTAACAATTGTATTTCTTGTGGGAAGCAAATACCTCGTAAGGATTTTCATTCTTGCTGTATACCTTGCCTAGGCCCAGACCACGACATCACTGGTTGTCGTTTTTGTGCTAGGTTCAATAAGCGTACTATAAAAAGACGCTTTGATTTCACACGACACTACTTCGGTAGAAAATTTAACTACACAATGCCGTCGGAGCAACCGACTACCGGCGTGCACAAAAAACGCAAGGATAAGAACAGGCAGTCTAGACCCAAGCCAGACTCCGAAGCCTCGGCTGGGCCGGTCTCCGGTTCACCGGTTTTCAGTGAGGCTCCTACGCAACCCCTGGCTACCACAGATTTGGAACCCGAGACCGCTTCGGAGCCTTTGGCGGAGAGTGCTAGGCCGGAGCCATTTTGTTTAGCCCTACCGATGACACTGCAGAAAGAGATTCGGTGCTGCAGAAACACCTTGGTTTCTGAGGGCTCTTCAGACCGACGCTCACCATAAAAAAGTATCCTAAGCTTAAGACTCCTATTAAACCAAAAAAGACTGCACTTCAGTCTCCAGTTCAAGGCCCCATGCCTAAGAAACAGATGCTTAAAATGGCGGAAGATTTGATCTCCTTAATCAGGGGTTCCCAACCCCCACCCGACAAAAGGCCTAGACAAGAGGAAGATTATGCCTTCTCTGATCAAGTGTCTATTTCCTCAGGCTCCTCTGAGGACCAAGATTACTCTTTTCCCCCTTATGAAGATTCTGATGCTGAGGATTCCATTCCCTCAGCTTCTCCCCCTGAAGACTACTCCTTTGGGGAAACTTTACACACTATGAGGGAACATTTTCACTGGGAAGGTCAGGACTACTCTGACTCAAAGAAAAGGCTCAGAGAGTTTCTTTTACTCCCCCAGCACAGACCTCTTGCTATCCCCCCAGTTTTAGACATTGTGGATGATGTTTACTTAGAATCTAGTTTGAATCCAGATCCTCTGCCTCCTGCTCCAGCCAAACCAGACAGATACTATAGAGTGCCTGACTCCCACAAATTCCTTTATAAAAGCCCAGTTGCTGATCCAGAGACTATCTCCCAGGGTCCCAAGGGGCTAAGGCTTCTATGGCAAAAAATCATGTACCCTCTGAAAGGGACTCCAGAGCACAAGACAGGTGAGGGAAAAAGGTTTACACCTCAGCCACTCTAGCTATGAGAGCACTAAATTGTCAATTTCACATGCTAAAATATCAGCAATTTCTAATGTCTCAGTTAAGACAAAAATGAGCACACTCCCTCAACAGTCTGAATTGAAAGAAATGCAGGATCTGTTGCATGCAGCTGAACAGGTGGGCAAACATACTTTACAATGTGGGTTTGATTCTTTAGAGGCTTCCTGCAGAGCAGCTGTCACTGGGTCTGTTATACGTAGGCATGCTTGGTTAAAGGAACAAACTCTGCCTGATCATGTTAAAGCAAAGCTTCTAGATGCTCCCTTGCAGCAGGATGTCCTATTTGGAGTTAAAGCAGAAGAAGTCTTAAAGAAGATGGAGGATAAGGCAAAATCTATGCAGACAGTCAAAGATTTTCTACAGGTACAGCCCCCTCGCTTCAGCAGAAATTGGCCAACAAATAATTGGTCCTTTCCAGCTACTAACAGACCACAGAGGGGTTAAATACAGACGTCCAAGAGGCAAAGGGCAACCACAAGCCCAATACAAACCTCGACAATGGGGCACTGCAACACAGAAGGGAGGAGAAGACAGGCCCCAAACTACGAGAAGGCAAACTAAAAGACTTACACCTCATATGGCCAAGCAGCACTCTCTTGGCAGTTCCCTTGGGAGGAAAACTCGCACTTTTTTCAGGCAACTGGCACCATAGCCGGCCTTAGGCATAGGCCAACTAGGCGGCTAAGGCGCCACTGTAGCAGGGGCACTTTTCCAGTATTTATTTGGTGTAGGTAGACCAGGATGGGGGCACCTGGGTGGTGTGTGGGGGTACCGTGGAGCCCTTTTGCCTAGGGCACCAGCTGACCTAAGGCCGCTGCTGATTGGCACATTGTCACAAAGGACAAATGGGTCCTAGACATAATTTCACGAGGATACAGATTCCATTTCCACACCTTGCCAATGAAGCGAGGAATGCCAAACCTGCCACAAAATCAATGGGAAGAGGCACAAAAACAAATTACAGCTCTCATGGACATGAGAGACATTCAACTGGTACCTACACGGGAGCAAGGCCAAGGATTTTACTCAAGACTCTTTCTAGTCCCCAGAAAGGACAATGCCTGGAGACCAATTCTGGACCTTTCAATTCTAAACACCGTCTTACAAGTACCCAAATTCAAGATGCTAACACTACAGCAGCTTCTTCCCATGTTGGGCAAGAAAGCATGGCTAGTAACGTTGGACCTCAAGGAGGCATACCTGCATGTCCCTATCAGACAAAGTTGCAGAAGATACCTCCGTTTCATTGCAGGTTCAACCCATTACCAATTCTCTGCACTGCCCTTTGGCTTATCCACTGCGCCCAGGGTCTTCACAAAATGCCTGGCACCAGTAATTTCATACTGCAGACAAAGAGGAATTCAAATATACCCATACCTGGACGACTGCCTCATCCAAGCAGAAAGCAAGGACATTCTTTTACAACATCTGGCTTTTGTAAAACATCTTCTAAGTTGCCTGGGGTACACAGTAAACGAAAATAAATCAAAACTAGTACCCTCACAAAATATGACATTCCTGGGTGCCAGCTTGAATACAACGGCCCGGAAGGCTTATCTGACGCCAGACAAACAACTACAACTGACTAAATATTTCAAAACAATGGCAACAAAGACCCAACTCCCTGCAAGAAAAATTCTGCAGACCTTGGGCTTCATGGCATCTTGCATACTACTAATACCATTTGCAAAGCTGCATATGAGGAAATTACAGTGGTACCTAAAAAGCGCGTATGGTCTCAACACAGCCACAGCTTGGACACAATAATATCTGTCATTCCTTGCCTACAACAAGAGTTTCTATGGTGGTCACAGGCATGTCACCTCAACAAGGGTCAGCCTTTCACCTTGCCCCCAGTCAGGCAAACTATGACAATAGATGCATCGGACTACGCCTGGGGGGCACACATGGCAGGACAGTGCGTTCAAGGCATATGGACTGCAGATCAAAGGAATCTGCACATCAATCAAAAAGAGATGCTAGCTGTACAGAATGCTCTGACAGCCTTCAAGAACTTATTACATCCAGGACAACTTACAATAAGGACGGACAACACCACAGTAATGTGGTACATAAACAAACAAGGGGGTACACACTCCTACCCTCTATGCAGGCAAGCAATGACCTTGTGGAACACAGCACTGGCTTACCAAGTTCAGTTACAAGCTCAATTCCTGCCAGGAAAAAAGAACACATTGGCAGACGACCTCAGCAGAAGCATCATGGATCCCCACGAGTGGAAACTGGATCCACGAGTATTTGCAGTGATAACTCAAAAATGGGGCCTCCCAGACATAGACCTGTTTACCAGCCCCCAAAACTATCAGCTAACAAAATTTTGTACAAGGACACTTCTCCATCAAGCTTGGAAAGTGGACGCACTCTCATTCAGTTGGAAAAACCAGACAGTATATGCCTTCCCTCCATTGCCTCTTCTCACAAAGGTGCTTCTGAAAGTCAGAAAGGAGAGACCACGACTGATACTCATAGCCCCAGACTGGCCACGCCAGCACTGGTACCCACTATTAAGGAATATGGCCCAGGGCCCACCTTGGATTTTACCACAAATTGCCCATTTGCTCACACAGCAAAACAATCAGATTCTACACAGCCAGCTCAAAACCTTAAATTTGGCTGCATGGCAAATCACCTAAGCATCCAGCCAGCTCCTCTTCCTCAAGCAGTTATGGATGTTATTCTGGAAGCTAGGAGGCCCAGCACCAGGAAGGCCTACTCGGACAAATGGAAAAGGTTTTGCGCCTGGAACCAAGCTAAAGGCCAAAATACACTTCAGCCTCACATGCCTCAGATTCCACAGTATTTAACTGAGATGTTGCACAAAGGACTTTCCTTTTCTTCCATTAAAATCCACGCATCAGCCATTTCAGCCCACTACAACACGGATCCACCCTTATTTTCACATCCACTTCTAAGGCAGTTCCTCAGAGGGGCAAAAAACATTAGGCCCCCCGGGAGAGCACCTACACTAACATGGGACCTCAATTTTGTTCTGGAAAACTTACGCTACCTCCTTTTGAACCTTCTTTCTCTGCTGATCTAAAGTTTATGTCATAGAAGACTGCCCTGCTGCTAGCAATAACTTCAGCCAGAAGAGTCTCAGAGCTGCAGGCATTAATGGCAGTGGAACCTTTCCTCATTTTCCATCAAGACAGAGTTTCTCTGCGAACTAATCCTTCCTTCATGCCTAAGGTGGTATCCAGTGTGGCTTTAAATCAAACCATCCACTTACCCACCTTCTTTCCAAATCCACAGAACAAAGGAGAAAGACTCCTGCATTCCTTGGACATTCACAGGCAACTTTATTACTACTTGGATAAAACTAAGGTTTTCAGAAAATCTGACCAGCTCTTTGTATCCTATGCTACAGCTTCGCAAGGGAAGGCTATATCAAAACAAACCATTTCCAAATGGATAGGACATTGCATTAGTTTTTGCTATACCCATCATGGAAAACTAGTTCCTGCTACCATAAGGCCCCACTCTACCAGGGCAACAGCTACATCTACAGCCTTCCTCAGGGGGGTTCCAACCAAGGAGATTTTGGAAGCTGCAACTTGGAGTTCAGTGCACACCTTCACCAAACACTACCACTTACCACTTTACTCTGACTAGAGCTGGCTTCGCCACTGCAGTTCTGCAAGGCCTTTTAGCCTCCTCTAACCCTCTTTGAGTCCTCCACCCATCCTTAGCTTCTACCCAAGTGTGATGACTGCAGCAGGGTAACATGATGAACATAGTACAGTTTTGTACCTACCATAAATGTAGATGTTCGAGTGTACATCCTGCTGCAGTCCAGGTTACCCTCCCTCCATCCCCTCTGATCTAACTGGCTAAATCTTTACAATACCTTCCTGATGTATTTGCTTATAGCTGGAGGGATTTTGTGTTTGTGCTAAATTTCTTAAATTGGTACTAATTACTGACCACCTTTATGGGGGCACCTGACATCTGGGGCAAGAAAAACTGAAGAAAATGGTGTTGGATGCATTATGTATACCCCTGGCGCACTGACGTCAGGGAAGAAGCGACAGCAACCGACGCCGGACCAAGACTTTGGAATTCAGGCCGACTGCGGGACTGCCTGACGACAAGATAACCCAAGTGTGATGACTGCAGCAGGGTGTACACTCTAACATCTACATTTATGGTAGGTACAAAACTGTACTTTTTGCCACTGCAGTTTTGCAGGGCCTACTAGCTTCTTCAAACCCTGTTTAACTCCACCACCCATCCTTAGCTTTGAGATTCAACCCAAGTGTGATGACTGCAGCAGGGTAACACGATGAACATAGTACAATTTTGTACCTACCATAAATGTAGATGTTCGAGTGTTCACCCTGCTGCAGTCCAGGTTACCCTCCCTCCATCCCCTCTGAACTAGCTGGACTTATCTATACCTTTCTATCCTATACAACCTCTGTGGTGTATTTGCTTGTGCCTGAAGGTATTGTTTTATTTTTATATGTACTTTTTTACATAGCAATATATATTGCTTACCTATTGGGGGCACCTGACATCTGGGGCAAGAAAAACTGAAGAAAATGGCGTTGGATGCCTCTTATATACCCCTGGTGCACTGACGTCAGGGAAGAAGTGACAGCAACCGAAGCCGGACCAAGACTTTGGAACTCTGGCCGACTGCGGGACCGCCTGACGGCAGGATAACCCAAGTGTGATGACTGCAGCAGGGTGAACACTTGAACATCTACATTTATGGTAGGTACAAAACTGTACTTTTATCCTACTCCCTTTTCCCTTAAGGCAGGTTTAATAAGTGCATGTCTCCAATCTTGAGGAATCTCCCCATATTTATATGACCTAGTGAATAATAGATGTAATGGCAGTGTAATTAGTTCTTGCTTAAGTGTTCTCAGGTCATTGTTACTTATTCCGTCTCCTCCCTGCGCTTTGTTTGGATCCAGTTTGCCCAGTTGTTTTTCACTATAATCTAATTTGATTTCAGTGTCTGGGGTTACCTGGATGTCACTAGAACATTTTTGTGGAGCCAGACTGTTTTGCATAAGATTTTGTAAATATATCTATAATCTGTGTTTGTCTGAGAATACATTTTAGAATTTGCACACAGTTTATCAATTTGTGTATCTTTACTCCTTCCACATCTTATGTATCTATAAAAAGGTTTCCTATTATGCTCAATATCTTTATATAAATTTTCTTCAAATTTTTCTTGATCTTGTGTAACACAATGCTTAATTTGTTTGTCCAGCTCGTTTATTTCAATTTTCAAAGTTGTAGTTCGACCTCTCTTCCATTTCTTATATTTTTTGTCTCTCACCTTAATCATGTGTCTTGTTCTTATGGAAATATACCCACCTGATGTTGCGTGCCTAGGTCCTGATGTTAAAATCTTTTTGACTTTTTGCACTCAAAACTTTCCACATTCCATCTGCAGTTTTTCCACTGAACACCTTACTCCAGTTAGCTTTATATAGTAACTAAAAAACTGAATTACGCTGCAAGGTATCAATAAAGGCTTTCCTCCATGTTCACGTACACAATTTCAAACACTTTCTAGTAGTAATCCAAAGAATCGATGGCCAGGTTACATCCAGAAAGAATTTATTGATCCAAACAAACAGAACAAGACAGATTTAGCACTTTCATCTCCTAATGCAGAGACTTCATCAGAATCATCTGCTTTATAATTCTTTCATCATTTAAATATTACTAAAAATCACCCCATTGGCTAATCATTTACTAGGACATTTTTAACCCCTAAAATTCCATAGGTATTAATATGTAAGTTACTCATATTTGCCATTAATGCTATAGTGTTTTATAATATAAATAAATAGACAGTTGAATAAATGCAGATCAATGAATAAGTAAACCAAACAGAACAGAAACACCATACAAAAATTCCTTAATATACTGACTTATATCAGTTAGATTTTAGAACATGAATTTTAGAAGATGGAACATATTGATGTTTTTTCACCATTTATTTTAAGTAACCTCTGTACATATGAGATGTATACATATATATGCATATAGGTACTTCAATACTATATTCACACATTTTTATTCACTGCAACATGATAATATATTTAATTATTAACTTTAAATCTTACTGGCTCAGTTTGATATATGCGGCCGATGGGGTGAGTAGGGCCGCTGGCACAGGTGTAGCTTTGCGACGTCACGCCTGGATGCGGCTTTGTAACTTTGCGGACCCTTTCAAGGCGTCCTTCACCAATTCCCCTTTTGATAGTACAGTGTTGTTTGGACCTCAGGTGAAGGACATGTTGACTAGGTGCGAACAGGATGGCAAGACTCTCCCTGCTGTGGGAGTCAATTTTTCTACCCCTTCTAGACCATATCCCAAGGGTCAGAAGGGGGGGGGGGGGATGTGGTACCGCAAATCACAGGGAGTCTCGCCTGATGCACGGAGTCAGTTCCCCTCTAGAGGCAGAGGGGGCAACAACAATAGACGCCGCCCTAGGGGCAGGGGGGGTCCGCAAAATCAAGGTAGCAGAGAGACTCTGTGACAAACCTTTTCAGCATCCCTGAGAAGCTGGCCGACTGTCCACCTTCGGAGGCAGTCGGGGGACGATTATCACTGTATCCAGAAGCCTGGCTTTCTCTCACTCAAGACAAATGGGTACAGTCGATTATATCCGAGGGTTACAAAATTCCCTTTGTCCACATCCCATCTCAACCAAAAGGGCCCCTTCCAGACGTTCCACCCTGTCTAAGGGAACAAGCAGCGCTAGAAATATCAAAGCTGCTGTCAAAAAGAGCTATCCAGCCAGTCCCGGCAGACCAGCAAGGATCCAGAATCTACTCCAAATTCTTTTTGGTTCCAAAAAAGACAGGGAACTGGAGACCAATATTGGATCTCAGCAGACTAAACAAGTCTGTAAACAAAACAAAATTCCGGATCGTCACGCTTCAGTCCATTCTACCCTTTTTGGGTCAGGACAATTGGATGTGCTCAATAGACCTTCAGGATGCGTACTATCATATCAAGATGCACAGACGCTCCAGAAGGTTCCTCCGCTTCCGGCTGGGAGCCAGTCACCATCAGTTCAGAGCCCTGCCCTTTGGTCTCACTACAGCCCCCCGAGTGTTCACCAAATGCATGGCAGTGGTCATGGCTCATCTGAGACGACAAGGATTCCAGGTGTTTCCATATTTAGACGACTGGCTCCTTACCGCTACCACCAGGCGTCAACTTCTCATATCCAGAGACTACACCATTCATACTTGTCAAGCTCTAGGCATTTCCATAAATTTCAAAAAATCTGCCTTGTTGCCTTGTCAGGCTATTACCTTTATAGGCGCCACCTTAGACACAATTCATCTTTCCGCGAAACTAACAGAGCAAAGAGTATCAGATATCAGCAAACATGTTCACATTCTTCTTCAATGCGACAGGATCAAAGCCAGGTTTGTCTTGAAGGTTTTAGGTCTCATGGCAGCTGCCATTACACTTCTTCCCCTAGCCCACTTTCACATGCGGATCCTCCAGTGGATGCTGTTTTCTCAGTGGTCCTTCCAGCAGCTCCCAATGTCTCACAGTATTCTGCTGACCCAATCATGCAAGAAGCATCTATCTTGGTGGATGACCTCCCCTCAAGTTCTTCAGGGCAGATCATTCGTCTGTCCCCCCTCGGTTGCCACGGGGACAACGGACGCCTCCCTGATCGGGTAGGGGGGGCATTGTCAGGGCAGGACGGTCCAGGGCACATGGCAACCTTTCGAAAGCCATTTGCACATAAATGTCCTGGAGATGCGAGCAGTACTTTTAGCGTTGCAAGCCCTTCAGCACTCTCTTCCCACCAGGACTATTGCAATTCAGACTGACAATATGTCTGTAGTATGGTACATCAACAAACAGGGCGGAACCTAGTCTTATACCTTATGTCGAGAGGTACTCAGACTTTGGCAGTGGGCGATCTCATCACAGCGGTTTCTGATAGCAACGCACATCCCCGGGAAGTCCAACGTGATAGCGGACAAGTTGAGCAGGGCCATACTCATACCACACGAGTGGTCTCTCAAACCGTCAGTGCTGGAAGAAATTTTTCAGAAATGGGGCCGACCTTGCTGCGATCTTTTTGCTACTCCCCAAAACAGCAAGTGTCACGATTTCTTCACCCTGTTTCCCCTACCAGGTCAATCCGCCAGGGACGCTCTAGTCCACGATTGGCCCCGGGGACTTCTGTATGCCTTTCCCCTTTCCACTGATCTCTCAAGTAATTCAGAAAGCTACCGCATTGAGAGTCGACATGATCCTCATTGCCCCTTACTGGCCTCGTCAGATATGGTTTCCATTCCTTCACCGGTTTCTGTTGGAGCAGCCTTGGCATCTGGATCCAGTGCCAGATCTTTTGACCCATCAGTCGGGTCAGCTGCACCACTCCCTTCCATCTCTCAACCTCACAGCTTGGTTGCTCCGCTTCCTACCCTAGCCAGGCTTCCTTTAATTTCCCATTCGGTCCTTATAGCCTCCCACAAGTCTTCTACAAGAAGGATTTACAATAGCAAGTGGAAACGTTTTTCCTTCTGGGCAGCAACTAATAACATAGACCTTTTCACTGCACCTATCCAGTCTGTACTAGACTTCCTGGCAGAACTTTTTCACTCAGGTTCTTCTTCGTCTACTATTAGAGACCAATTGGCGGCTATATCTAATTTCCATGTTGGCTTTTCAGACTCCAGCATCATGTCCCACAAACTTTGCAAAGCCTTTCTAAAAGGTATCTTTTTGCTCAAGCCCCCAAATAGAGACCCCCCACCTCAGTGGGACTTAAATTTGGTTCTAGCCTCCTTGACACCCCCCCCCCCCTCGAACTGGCCGCTTCCTGCTCTCTGAAATTGCTTTCATGGGAAACCCTTTTTCTAGTAGCCATAACATCAGCTAGACGGGTATCTGAACTTCATGCTCTTTGCAGTCGTCCTCCATACTTAGTTTTCCACAAAGACAGGGTGTCCTTCGACCAACCCTTCCTTTTTACCCAAGGTTTCTTCTGAGGCGAATCTGAATCAGACAATCGACCTTCCAGTTTTCTTCCCTAATTATTCCAACAAGGCAGAACAAAAGTTACATTTCCTAGATGTTCATCGCCAGCTTCGTTATTATTTGGATAGGACTAAACAGTTTAGGAAGTCTAACCAGCTATTCCTATCTTATGCGAAAGGCAAGATGGGCCTTCCAGTTTCCAAAGTGTCCCTTTCGAGATGGCTGACCTCTATAATTTCCTTCATTTATGAACTCAGACACCAAAAGCTACCATCACGACCTAGAGCTCATTCAACCAGGGCTTTAGCTACGTCTGTAGCATTTCAAGACAGACTGCCCATAGATTCCATCTGTCAAGCAGCTACATGGGCTTCTCCTCATACCTTTATCTCACATTATAAATTGGATATGGCCTCCAGAAACCGGGCTAACTTTGCTTCCACCGTACTCAAGAGTCTGTTCCGATGAGCCACCCAGGATAAGGGTGCTAGGGACGCGGTCCCATCCAGCAAGAATGAAGGCGAGATTGACAACTTAACATTGAGAAGTTATGTACTTACCATAACGTTCCATGTTAGTTGTCTTCTTCTCGCCTTCTTTCTTGCGTCCCACCCTCCATCCCCCTAGCCTGGACAGACCGAGAGGATCCTTAGGATCTTTTATCTTCCACAGCGTCAACCACCTCTATTGCCCCTGATTGATAGTTCTACAGGTAGTTTCTATAGAGGTGGATTTCATTTTTCTCTGTCTCTAGGAGACCAGCACTGCTATACTTTCAGCTATCAAACGAGATCTGGGTATTTACCGCCTAGCATTGTGGGATATAGGGGAGCCTCGAGCCGGTAAAAATAGCTCTCGAGCTTTAGTATTGGCCGAGTCGGAGCCAAGGATCGGCTCTGAACCCATCCAGCAAGAAAGAAGGCGAGAAGATGACAACTAACATGGAACGTTATGGTAGGTACATAACTTCTCATTCTGTGCATTGGCTTAGATTTCAGTTTGCTGGTAGCTTGCATGTTTATTATTAAAGGTCTAAGTTGATTTCTCATAGCCAGGTTTGGAACATACACAGGATGTGCCCTTTCAATTAACTCCTGCTGTGGAATACCTGTCCAGTTGCTTATTTGCGCTTTCATAAAATTAATAGTCTGTTCTTTCCAGCTTCTCTAGTAGAGCAGAAAAGGTCAGGTTTTCCCTGTGTGCTCTGTCCTCTAATTCTGTTTTTTTGTTTTCGAAACATCTCTTCTTGAGCAGTCTGATATTCAGCCAGCCTTTTCTTAATTTCGATCTCTGATTTTTGCAGTCTTATCACCTCATATGAATATCTGTTTAAAGCTTATTCTATCAGTGTTCTGTTTATTTTAATCAGGTTTGTGTAAAGTTGTCTTATACTTTCATCTAGGTTACTGTAAATCATGTCTGGAGCTTGCACTGCTTTTTGCTGAACAGCTGCAGTACTTTTGCTGGTCCGTGTTTTTTTCCTCTCCTTTTGTAGCTGATTTTTTTCAGGTTCTCTGTATTTTTGTCCTGGAATACAGGCAGTGCACCCAGAAGTATAAATCTACCGGCTTTCTTTGCTAAATTTCTATTTTCACAATGGGAGAGTTAGAATTAAGCTGTGCATCCATCTTGGAAGTCCTCCCTACAGAATACTCTTTTGTCAGAAATGTTGAGGAACGAAATGGCTGTAACTAAGGAAATGATTCTTTTGAGCTGGGATACAGGATCTGAATTGCCTAGACATAGTAAGACTTAAAGTTTAATTCCACTGGTTGCCAAAAAGGCAATTACATAAGTCTAAATAAACTGTATTTGAAATATTGAATGTCGTAACAGATATAAAAGAACTGGAAGTAGAATTTTTGGAAAAGAGAAGGAGAAAATTACAGATAAATAGAATTGGTGGGAACAGTACATTAGTAATAGTGTTCAGGAGGCGGAGGAGTGATGTTTAAGGGAAGGCAGGAATTGAGCAATTTATTTAATGCTGGACTGAATGTCAGTTGTTTATAAAGAAAGAAAACATATGTAATGTATATAAATGAAAAATTGTATTTTTTTTCTGTTAATGTATGTGTGCTTTTTTCTAAAGTGATAATTTAATAAACGTGTCTGGGGTACTTTGGTTTTCACTCTAAACTCTTTCTGTCTCAAAATAACAGATGGCCCCATTCTGGACCTGTCACACTTAAACATGTTTCTAATAGTAATGAAGTTCAGAATGTTAAGTCTGCTACCCTTATTGCTGTACATGCACTTTTGTTCACTCTAGATCTCAAAGATGCCTACCTTCACATCCGTATAGCTAAACAACAGCAACATTTTCTCAGGTTTGCAGTAGAGAGGAAATGTTTCTAGTTCACATTGTTGCCTTTGAATTCTGTACTGCACTTGGCTTATTAATTAAATGTCTGTCTCTGTTAGTTACAAACTAAAAGATAAAGGGCCTTCACCTTTACTTTTATCTAGATAGCTGTCTCATCTTGGGAAATATCCAAGCAGAAAAGGCTTTTGAGTTCACCCCGAATGCCTCCAGGGGTTTGGATCTCACTGTCAGTAAAAACGAATCCCATCTGATCCCATCAAGGATCTTAGTCTTTGGAGACATACCCTAACATCTGTCCATCTCAGAGCTATCCTTGTAGAAGACCAAGTCTTTCACGCGGCTATATTTCCACCAAATTTTGGAGCAAGAAGCAATATCAGAGGACTGTTCTTTAGGCTGTTGGGTTACTTGTTATTCTGTGTTCTAAATGGTGCCGATAGCATTCATACACGTGAGAAGGTGTCCTATCTAAACAAAAGGTATCAGCATACCCATTCCTTGGAGATCCCATCCTCCCTTGCATCAGAAAGGATCTCATGGCTAGCTAGTGCCAGCTCAGTCAGAGGTTGCCCTTTAGAGCACCCAAGCCCACTATTCTACGTGCTGTAGTGTGGTGGGCTAGGTAAAAAGAAATATAAAAGTTAAGGGATGAAGGCAGTCATTCTGGCAGAAAGGGGTTTCAGATTGACAGACAATACCACCTTGATGTGGTACATAGTCGAGGTGGGACTTGGTTTTGCAGTGGAAAGTGGGAAGATCACTCGAGGTAGATATGACAGACAGCAGCCTATATCTGCTGACAACAAATTATGGTAACAGACAGGCTGAGCTAATCTCAAGTAGGTTCTTACGAATAGATGTTGAACAGTGATGTCTTTGTAGATCTGAACAGGATGGTGGGATGTACCGGAAATAGACCTGCTTGCCTTGCCTTTGAGCATGCAGCTGAGACGATTCAGTTGCAGAAAAGCAACTCCTGACTCCTGTATGCTTTGCTTCCTGTATCCTTGATCCCAGGATTCTTCTAAAAATCAAGAAGGAAAGGCCCAAAAGTCATTCTTCTCTCCCCTTTTGGCGCTTTTCACCCCCCCCCCCCCCGTTTTCTTTTTTCTACACAGAGCAGGAAGGGGAAAAGAGAAGGTCTTCCCTCAGCAAGAGTTCAAAACTGTTCATCTCATTCTTCTTTCTGATAATTTCTTTTAGGATTTAGAGGGTTATAACCTGGATATACGCTGCTAACTTTTGTTTTAGCTATGGAGGATACATGAATGTAGGAAACTGGGCAGTTTGTCTCAGTTTCTAAAGCTGTAAGAGGATCTTTGGGTCTTTAAGCACTTTAAATTGATTGCCATATTATGTTCACTTTTTTAGGTAAATACTGACATGTTGGAAAATGCTTTTGAAGCCACTCCACTAGGGGAGTGATGACAACTGCTTTTTGCATCAGGAGCATCACCATTGCACACACATCAGTGCAACAGTCTCCTAGTTATTGGTTCACACCTTTACCTAGCAGTTTTGTTTGTACTGCAGTTCTAGGAGTTGGAGCTCCTTTTATTTTGTCAGTTCATGACTCAACCTTCTGAGCCCTTGTTTTTAAGCCTTCTTCCAGCTTACCAGGAGGTTTAATGGTGACCATTTACTTATTATTTTCTCACTAGTGGAGTAACTGAGGATTTACAAAAGCTTGTACTGTGCTTTCTGAGTATATAGCAAATTGACACTAACTGTTTTATATGATGGACTTCCTGTGTATTTCCCCATTAGTTACCTTAAACTAAATCCCTTAATTTATAGGGAAGCTACCATTCATAAGTTTTGCTAACTGTCCTTGGCATGCAAAGTTCTGTCCATCAGTGAACTAAAAAATACTTTCTTACCCTTCTCTTATTTTTCGTTAGACTTTGCAGTATTTTCTTGTGGGACAGTTCTCTTCTCAACACACTGTCTGCAGTACTCCAGCTCAGTTTCAGAATACAGGCATAGAGTAAGTGACCTTTGAATTAAAAGCAGAGTGTAATGTTAGTTTTGGAGGAGGGCGTCGCTGGGTTCTGTAGCCCTGGAGTTTTTGTTCCATTATGGTCGTATATGCAAAGGACCCAGTGCAGTATCTTCATGTAGTCATATTTAACTAGAGGTGGAACCTTGAGTGTAACTTGGCAAGCCTGAGTTCAGTTTAATGTCTCGGTTAGTGGAAGGAACCAGCTACAGAGAGAAACAGAGGAATAAAAAGGTAGTACCTACTTAGCTGTTTTGGGGGGTGAGGGGTGAGGAGGTAGTGTGTCGTTGGACATGTCTCCTACTAACCTGTCCCTGCTGGAAACTTAGCAGGAACTGTGCATTCAGAATGAAGCAGTGTTGCTTGAGGGGCTACATCACTCAGAAGTAAGTGATGCCCCTTCACCCATTGCACAACTACCTCTGAAAAACGTAGTCATGCAGAGGGGGGTATGTTAGGTGCAGAGGAAAAACTCCCTGAAGATTATATTACAACTGCACAGTGATTGGCAGTTTCCCAGCTGGAAATGAATGGATAAAGGTTGTGGCAAGTGGCCATATGGTTATCAGGTGTTGGAGATGGAGAGGATCCAGCAAGTTCACAGTCTTACTTGGGTTTGCACCTTTTTTGTGGCAGTTAGGGCATCGAGAGAAGATTGCCTGCATCTTACCTCTTAGAACTTGGGTGCTGCTTTTCTTTACTAAACCTTTCATCCTTACAGAGCAAGATAAGAATCTGTAGTCATTTTTGGAATGACTTTTTAGTGCTTACGTTTGTGCCTTAGATTTTCTTTCACCCATCCCCTTTCCATTAGAATGTTGTTGCAACTGTTTCATACTTTAGTTACTGCTTGTGCCACCTAGTGAGCCTTTTCTTTTTGTGTGCTAACTAGTGTTCTGACTTCTGGCTTTGTTTACTAGATTTACTGTCTCTTCACTTGGTTCTTTGGTTCATTCCCTGGATGGAGTGCTTTCTCTGCAGGGGCTGCATGTCCTTCGTGACAGTCTGGGCTTTCACTAGGGTCTGTGTTTTTTTCCCACATTCTGGAGACATGTCTGTAGGTGAACTGAGTGTTGTCTGAATTTTGTGTTTGTATGGAGGGGGATGGCAAGTGGGCATTGATTATGTATACCCGTGTGTGTGTGTGCGCACTTGTATGCACACACATGTCTTTTGATGACTGATGTCCTATCCAGGATTGGTTCTGTACCATATGTCCATTGTTTGCTCCAACATTTCCTTGACCCAGAATAAGATGTTGTTATAAGAACACGTGAATAAAAATAATTTCCTCTTTAGTGCTTCCTTTTTGGGTGGGGTTGGCATTGGAGGGTGGTAACTAAAGTACCTAGTGTTTATTCGCTTCTGTCAAATGCACAATCTAGAGCCAACTCTTTATTTTTCTGTTATATTACTGCTCCCTCTCAGATGTGCCTGCTTCACATGGACGGTTATAACATCAGCTGTTGCGGGGCAACAAGTGTTGTGCTGATGAAAGTGATGGTGGTACCACCTTCTTCCTTCTAGTGTAAGATTCTCTGAATTATTGTTAACTATTATTCCTTTAGTAGTAAGTCTGACTTGACAAAGAACTTACTCAAAAAATGAAAGGATGTAGGCAATTACATAATTTCCATTTCACACAGATTTTATATAGGACTTGCAGTAGGCTGTAAAACTCTACTCTGTTATAAAACATGCTAATGGTGTACTTCATGTGAACCTTCTCCTGTTAGCATTGGTATAGCTATTTATTAATATGAAATGGCCAGTGACCCACTCTGCTGCAGGCAGGAGAACCAAAGACAACTTGCTCAAGCATCTTCCTTTCACTGTGTTCTCTAACACTGTTGTTTTGTTTTAGGGTACCCAGGCCAATGTTTCCATGATGTCTTCACCCTCACCGATACAACAAGCTCAGACACCACAGTCCATGCCTCCGCCTCCACAGCCGCAGCCGTCACCACAGCCATCATCTCAGCCTGGCTCCAATGTCAGGTAACAACATTAGTCATTACTGTTTCCGTAAGAGAGGACTAGGTACTTCTACGCCTTTTTAATTGTATGATTTAAAGCTTTCATCAGTGCTAAACATATTAAAGTATTTGTCTTTATACATGTGCATTCCATTATTTTTTCTTTTGCTGCAGTTTGCATGGGCCTGTGCTAAATTAATGAATATTTCATTCAGGCAGTTATCAGTTACCTTTGTTCATAACTTATGGTCATTTATTTATTTTACATTTGTTTACCGGGAAAGTCCAACTGGACAAACGGTCCATGTTAAGTTGTCTATCTCGCCTTCATTCTTGCTGGATGGGTTCGGAGCCGACCTCGGCTCCGACTCGGCCACTCTAAAAGCTCGAGAGTTGGTTCCACCGGCTCGAGGCTCCCCTTATATCCCACAATGCTAGGCGTCAGTTACCTCAGATCTCGTTTGCCGCTACAGCGATCGAGGTGTTGGTTTTCTACCGGTTCTTGGTAAGTGACTTTCTTGTAAAGTTAGTGTATTTAAACCCCTTTATTTTTAAATTTTATACTTATTTCCCTTAGTTTAGAGGAATTCCCCTTTTCTTAAAATTCCTGTTTTTTCCCCACAAGAACTTTTAAGTTCTTCTCTCGGGCCTTCAGGCCTTCTTCCTTCCCTAGTGGATGTGTGTGTGTGTTATTTTTCTTAATTTAAAACCTAGTTAGTAGTTTTATTTTAAGCTAAAACTAGACTAGGGTGTAATCAGTGTGTTTTTTGACTGTGTGTGTGATTGCACTTTCAGAATGTCTAAAGAATCAAAGGTCTCAGGCTTCAAGAAGTGTGATGCGTGCTGTCAGAAAATGTCTCTGACAGACGGTCACACTTCTTGTGTCTACTGCCTGGGACCTTTGCACCTGCAGGACTCCTGCGCTGTTTGCCATGGCTTCAGTCCCAGGGTCCTGCAGGAAAGAAAAAATAAGTTAATTTTAAGAGGTTTACTCAAGCCTGAGGATTCCCTTACTGTGTCTTCAGGGAAGCCCTCCAGGCTTCTAGGTCTTCGGCTCCAGCTACTGAGCCGAGACCTAAGGCTTCAAACCTTCGACTACATCGGCTCCGGCTGGAGCCGATGAGTCTCAGTCCACAGTTTCTGTGGTTCCTCGGCCCGGCTGGAGCCGAGGTATTAGAAATTCCCGTGTCGGCTCCGACCAGACCTTCGGAGCCGACATCTAGGAAGAGGTCCAGGTCACCATCCCTTGGCTCCGTTCATTCGGCTCCAGGATCTCCCCTGCTGTCTGAACGGAGCCATAAATCTCACTCCTCTAGGTCATCGAGGCTGTCGGATCATGACCTTCAGAGGGTAGTGAGTCGACTTCTTAAGTCCGAGGCACTGGCCCAGATGCTTCAGAGCCCGACTCATCAGTCGATGCCTGCCCCTGTCCATCAATATATTCCTCCTCCGACTCTGTTGAGCTCAGAGCGGGTCGTGTCGGAACCGAGACTGTGGTAGCGCCGAGCCGATACAATTGTCTTCGCTCCATCGCCGGCTCCGATTTCTTCCTTAGAAGAATCTCGGCGCCGGACTTCCATCGCCGGCTCCGAGGGGTGAGTGGCATCGGACCCTTGTCTGACCCCTCTTCCTCTCGGAGCTTCGGGCGCTGGTGAGTTCGGCCCGACATCGACCTCGAGCCATCACTGTCAGTGCCGAGGAGGTTCTCAGCTTCTCGGAGCGGGACCTCTGGCTTTGCCTGACAGGGGTGCGTTCGAGGTCATGCGGAGGTGTTAGAGCCTGGCTCTACTCCACAGTCGGCTCCGTCCGCCCCTCCCTCTCGGTGCCTCAGGTCAAGTCGACTCACTCCTCATCCCGGACCGCAGAGAGCCAGCTCCTCAGGAACCCCTGTGGGATTTCATCCTCTTCCGAGGCCTCTCCTGATTTGGCAGAAGAGCCCCTCGGAAGAGGAAGTGTAAGAGGAAACACATTGACTCACCTGAGTCCATCACATCTGACACAGATTTAGATGATTCCGAGGGTTCCCCGTTCCCCTTCTGAAGATGTCTCCTTTGCAGACATTCTAGAGATCCTGAAGCAGAGGGAAATTGGCCAGCCCTTAACCCTTCGGAGGATGAATCTGTGTATCTTGAGGCGCTGGCCTCGCCCTTCCACCTCCTGGGTGTCCCCCTTGACCCCCTCATGCAGGTGGTTGCTAAAAGGCATGGACGGCTCCTGATTCAGTGGACCCCACTCCCAGGAGACCCTCCAAATTCATAACGGCACCAGCAGACAAACAGTTCTTGACAAAAGGAGTTTCTGTGGATGCTATGGTGGTAGCTGCTGCCACTAAGAAGGAACTAGCTGATCCTTCAGTACCTGTCCATCCACCTAACAAGGAATCTAGGTCCATGGACAGGTACGGAAGCGGATGTTCTCGCCAGCGACATTTACTATGCTCGCTGAACTACCTGTGCCATTTCACTCGCCATCAAAGGGACTTGATCAAAGAAGCGAGTGACATGTTGAAGGACCCTACAGCTGCGGGTTTTCAAGATAAGATGAACACGCAGCTGGCTACCCTTAACTCCATAGCCAACTCCTCCATGCCTCCTTTCTTATGCGGCTGATGGAGCGAGTAGCCGCAGGGACAGGTGTGGCCTCACGTAGGCATGCCTGGATGCGGCTATGCAATTTTGCGACCCCTTCAAGACGCCTTTCACTAACTCCCGCTTGATGGATCATCTCTCTTTGGTCCTCAAGTGAAAGAAACCTTGACTAGGTGCGACTGATGGCAAGACTCTTTCTGCCGCCGGAGTCCGTTTTCTACTCCTTCTAGGCCTTACCCCAAAGGCCAGAAAAGTGGGAAAATGTGGTTCCGTGAACAATCTCAAGGACTTTCCTGACGACAAAGTCGCTTCCCGCCAGAGGCAGAGGCGGAATAACAATGGTAGACGCCGCCTCGAGGCAGGGGCTCCAGAACCAGGGCAATCGAAGCCCTCTGATAAGCCCTTTCAGCATCCCTGAGGTGTTGCCCACTGCCCACCTTCGGAGGCAGTCGGGGAAGATTGTCACTGTACCCAGAAGCCTGGCTATCCCTGACTTAAGACAAATGGGTACAGTCCGTCATTTCAAGGCTATTCTATTCCCTTTCTTCAATTCCAATCCAATCAAAAAATCCCTTCCAGATGTTCCACCGCTCAAAGGGATCTAGCGTTTTGGAAATTTCAAAACTGCTTGCAAAAGAGCAATTCAGCTAGTTCCAGCAGACCAGAAAGGATCCGGAATCTACTCAAGGTTCTTTTAGTTCCAAAGAAAACAGGGACTGGAGACCAATTTTGGATCTCAGTATCTTGAACAGATCAGTCAAGAAAACAAGATTTCGATGGTCACGCTGCAATCCATCCTTCCCTATTGGGAAAAGGCAACTGGATGTGCTCTATAGACCTTCAGGATGCGTACTATCACATAAAATGAACAGACGCCCAGAAGATTCCTCCGCTTCAGGCTGGGAACCAGTCATTTTCAGTTCAGGGCCCTGCCCTTTGGTCTCACCACTGCCCCGGTGTTTACCAAATGCATGGCAGTGGTAGCTTCTCACCTGAGACGACAAGGATTCCAGGTGTTTCCATATTTGGACGACTGGCTCCTCACAGCTCCCACCAAGCATCTCCTTCTGATGGCCAGGGATTACACTTTTCGCATTTGTCAAAAGTTAGGCATTTCAATAAATTGCGAAAAGTCTGTTTTGTCGCCTTGTCGTGCTATTACTTTCATAGGCAAATCTAGACACAGTAGACATGTCTGCGAGACTAACACATCAGAGAATAACAGACATTCACAAACTGGTCTCACTCCTTTTCAACAACAACAGAATCAAAGCCAGGTTAGTTCTGAAAGTGTTGGGAATTATGGCGGACGCCATACCTCTGCTTCCATTAGCCAGATTCCACATGCGGATCCTTCAATGGATGCTCTTTACACAATGGTCATTCCAGCAACTTCCAATGTCTCACACCATTATGATCACGCAGGCGTGCAAAAATCATCTCATGTGGTGGATGTCTTCCTCAGCTCTTGTTGGGAAGACCCTTTGTTCCACCCTCCGGTTGCTACTCTGACAACGGATGCCTCCTGATCGGGTGGGGGCATTATCAGGGCAGGACGGTCCAGGGCACATGGCAACCAGACGAATGCCACTTGCACATAAATGTTCTGGAGATGAGAGCAGTGCTTTTAGCGTTGCAAGCCCTTCAAGACTCTCTTCCCTTGGGAATGATTGCAATCCAGACAGACAATATGTCTGTAGTGTGGTACATCAACAAACAAGGCGGAACCAGGTCATACCCCTGTGTCGAGAAGCACTCAGATTGTGGCAATGGGCGATTTCTTCTCAGCGGTTTCTGATAGCAACGCACATCCCGGAAGTCCAATCAAATTGCGGACAAGTTGAGCAGAGGTATCCTCATGCCTCACGAAAGTGGTCTCTGAAAGACTCTGTTGTGAGAGAAATTTTCCTCAAGTGGGGTCAGCCTTGCTGCGATCTTTTGCTACTCCCCAAAACAGCAAGTGCAGAGAATTTTCACTCTATTCCCTTTACCAGGCCAACCCAGCAGAGACGCTGTAGTCCAAGTTTGGCCCCGGGACTTCTGTATGCATTTCCTCCTTCCCACTAATCTCTCAAGTGATACAGAAAGCTATCGCTCAGAAGGCCTCATTGATCCTCATTGCTCCTTACTGGCCTCGACAGGTGTGGTTCCCCTTTCTACATCAATTTCTATTGGAGCGACCGTGGCATCTGGACCTAGTTCCAGATCTTTTGATCCATCAGTCGGGTCAGTTACATCGCTCCCTCCCTCTCTGAACCTCACTGCTTGGTTCCTCCAGTTCCAACCTTAGCCAGGCTTCCTCAATTATCTCACTCCGCTCGAGATATTTTGATAGCTTCCCATAAATCTTCCACTCGGAAGATTTATTTGAGTAAGTGGAAACGCTTCACATATTGGGCTCAAGGAAGGGACATAGATCCTTTCACTGCTTCCATCCAAATAGTCCTTGATTTTCTAGCTGAACTCTTCCATGCAGGTTCATCTCCTCTACTCTTAAAGTTCAATTGGCAGCTATTTCTAACTTTCATGTGGGTATTTCTGAATCTGCCTTAATGTCCCACAAGCTTTGCAAAGCATTTTTGAAAGGAGTTTTTCTTCTCAGACCTCCTATAAGAAATCCTCCTTCTCCTTGGGACCTAAATTTAGTCCTTGCTTCTTTGATTCTTCCCCCTTTCGAACCTGCAGTCTCCTGTTCTTTAAAATTGCTATCATGGAAGACTCTCTTTCTGGTAGCTATTACTTCAGCTAGAAGAGTTTCAGAACTTCAAGCACTCAGCTGTCGACCTCCTTATCTATTGTTTCATAAGGACAGGGTATCCTTACGAACGAACCCGTCCTTTTGCCTAAGGTAGTCTCGACGTCAAATCTAAATCAAAGCATTGACCTCCCTGTCTTTTTCCAGAATATTCCAATAGATCTGAACAAAAATTACACTGCCTGGATGTTCATCGTCAATTGAGGTACTATTTGGATAGAACAAAACAATTCAGAAAATCTGACCAGCTGTTTGTCTCCTATGCGGAAGGCAGAAAGGGACTTTCAGTTTCAAAGGTATCATTATCCAGATGGCTAACATCTTTGATTTCCCTTGTATATGAAATTAGACACCAAAAGCTGCCTAATAAACCTAAGGCCCATTCCACCAGAGCTTTGGCTACTTCTTTAGCCTTCCAAGACAGACTGCCTATTGACACCATTTGTGCAGCGGCTACTTGGGCTACTCCTCACACTTTCATTTCTCATTATAAGTTGGATTTAGCTTCTAGGCATAGAGCTAACTTTGGTTCCACTGTTCTCAGGAGTCTGTTCCGTTAGGCAACCCGGGACAAGGTGCTAGGGACGCGGTCCCATCCAGCAAGAATGAAGGCAAGATAGACAACTTAACATAAAGAAGTTATGTTCTTACCATAACGTTCCATGTTAGTTGTCTTCTTCTCGCCTTCTTCTTGCCCCACCCTCCTGCCCCTGGCCTGGACAGACCTAGAGGAGTTGTGATTGTGACCTCTCTTTCTACCACCTCTGTACTTTAGGTATATGCTCTGCTGTGCATATTTCCTGGATCAGGATGTAGGTCACCCTTCTCTTCTTCCTTATTTATAGAGGTGGATTTTGTTACTAATTATTCTATTACTATTATAGGCTGGGCCTAGCTTACAAACGAGATCTGAGGTAACTCATGCCTAGCATTGTGGGATATAAGGGGAGCCTCGAGCCGGTGGAACCAACTCTCGAGCTTTTAGAGTGGCCGAGTCGGAGCCGAGGTCAGCTCCGAACCCATCCAGCAAGAAGAAGGCGAGAAGAAGACAACTAACATGGAACGTTATGGTAAGAACATAACTTCTTTTTTTACAGTGAAGGCCCAGGGGGAAATGCTCCACAAGTAATATCAATTATAACCGTACTTTGAATTCTGTATGAATGAGACAATTAGCAAAACAAACAATGTAGCAATGGTGTACAAACAATTCCACAGAGCTGTACAGTAGATAAAAGAAAATGAATGCAAATTTAGAAATAGAAATGGTCTTAAGTAAGGTTCATACGAGGCTATCTGCCCTAGGGCATTTATAAGCCTAGCCAGAGTGTGTTTGGCTTTCGCCACCCATTTTAAATTAATTTTGCTATGCCCTTTTTCGAGGTTAGTATACTGTGCCTCTGTCTAACAGTGACACAGAAGTGATATCCGGGGTAAACCTACGATCTCCCATCCACTCATTAAGATTCCTCTTGAAGAGAGTCAATGAGGAACTCTGCCTAACCTGGACTGGGATTTTATTCCAGAGTGAAGGGAGCCTCTGGGTTATGAATCTGTCCCTCCAGCATGTCCTATTTATTTCAGTGCTGAGGTTCAAGTCTCTAGCTGTAGCTCTATGGGATTTGGATTTTCTGAGGTGCAGCATGTCCATTAATTCTGGGTTGAACATGGCTTTATACGTCAGGCACAGATCGCCTCCGAGCAGGCGGTATGCCACTGAGTAGAGCTGGAGTTTCTTTAACCGGGCAGCATATGGCATCTGTTTCAGCCCTTTGATCCTCTTGGTGAGGTACTTTTGGGGTCTTTCCAGTTGCTGCAGGTGTCTGGTAAGGTACATCCCAAAAGGGGCATTGTACTCAATTATGGGCCTGATGAGGGATGAGTAAAGAGGCACGATGACCTCCCCTGATCTAGATGTGAATCCCTTCATGATTAGGTGGGCTATATAAAATGTTTTTCTAACCACTTTGGCCACGTGGTTTTCAAATGAGAGATTGCTATCAACTTGGGTCCCCAGGTCCCTAATTACTTCTTCTGTACTTAATGGATTACAACCTGTGTGGTAATTTGTGGGCACTTTGTTTTTGCCAAAGGGGATGACTATACACTTTTTGGCGTTTAGCTTGAGGCCATGGCTCTGGCACCAGTTGTCTGTTTCTGTGAGGCCCTTTTGTAGGATGCTTGTGTCGGCTGGAGAGTCGATTATGGCCCCTAGTTTGCAGTCATCTGCGAACTTGGTCAGCCACAGTCCTTCCGTGTTGGCCTGTACCTCCGAGAAATATATACTGAACAAGAGAGGTCCCAGGACTGAGCCTTGTGGGACGCCACCTGTAACTGGTTTGGAGTCTGACATGGCTCCAGCAATTCTAACCATGTGGGTTCTGTCCTTGAGCCAGTTTGCAACCCATCTAGTGACATAGGGGTTTATATTTAAGCTGGTAAGCTTATCTATAATGCATGAGTGGGGTATTGTATCAAAGGCTTTTGCGAGGTCCAGGTAGGCTGTGTGGACCACCTTTCCCTCGTCAATGGCCTTGGTGATTGTTTCAAAGAAATCGACCAGATTTAAGAGGCAGGATCTGCCCTTAAAGCCGAACTGGGTAGGATCCAGTGTCTGTAGGTCCCCAATATCTTTATTTATGAGGTCCATGATGATCCTTTGCAGACTTTGCTGACCAAGCTAGTCAGGCTTATGGGGCGATAGTTTCCAGGATCCGTTGAGGCACCACCTTTGTGGAGAGGGACCACTGTTGCTGTACGCCACTCTTTGGGTACATATCCTGTAGTAAGGCTGAGATTGAACAGTAGTTTTATGTTTGGGTTTAGCTCTTCTTGGAGTTCATGTAGAACACAGCCCGGGACACAGTCTGGTCCCATTGATGCTGTGTTTTTTGCTTTGGAGAGGGCGGCTCTTACCTGAGCATATGAGATGTCAGGGGGGCAGCACTCTGCTGGGATAGATATTTGCCCTTTTGGTGGGGAGGGGGGGGGAGAAGTTTGTGCTGAACCTGTCAGCTAGGATGTTGCAATGTCTGTGGGTTCGGAGTATTTTTTGTCATTTTGGACTAATTCTGAGCTTATCTGGGAATTCCCACCCGGGTTCCTAACATAACTAAAGAAAGCCTTGTGATTATCCTTAGTGTCCTGTGCAATTTTTCTCTCTAAGCTGGCCTTAGACGATTTTATGAGTGCCCGTAGTTTTTTGCTAATACTGATCAGAGATGCCTTCCCTTTTTGGGATTTTGCTCTTTCATGTAGTAGCTTCCTCCTTCTATTGTATAGTTTGTTTATGGCTGGGGTCCACCAGACAGGACGCCTGCCTTTGGAGGATTGGGTCTTGGTTTTATTTGGGATTGCATGATCCATGCATTCCTGAAGGTGTTCATAGAATGCGGTTATAAAGGATTCTGTGATCTGGGCCATATTTCCACAGGCCTGGGGGCTTTGAGGGATTCCACCTCGGTTTTGAGGAGTGTGAAATTTGCTTTAGAGAAGTTTTTCACTGTGGTTTTCTGGGCAGGTGGCAGGGTCGGGATGTGAATATCCAGTGAGATTAGTTTATGGTCTGATCTTACCAGTGAGGGATACACTTCTGGTCTGGAGCATAGAGCCCCCATGTTGGTGATGATCAGGTCCAGTATGTTTTCCCCTCTTGTGGGAGTGGTTACAAGTTGTTCCATAGCATTTGAGTTTGTAAATTCTAGGAACCTTTGGGCTAGGGTGTTGGAGCTAGAGTAATGCTCCCAGTCTATGTTTGGGTAGTTGAAGTTGCCCAATATAATGATGTTTGGAGAGACCTTCATATTTTCCAGTGTTCTCAGGAAGGCCGAGTGGGGTTTCTGGGTTTGGGAGGGTGGTCTGTAGCAGGCTATAAACTGGAAGGCAGTTTTACCCACTGTTAGTTGCACATGGATAGTCTCTGACACAATCATATTTTGTGTCAGATGTGTTACCATCAGACTTGGTGGTAAACACGGCTGAATTAGTAAGTGAGTAGAATAATAGAGGTTATATCCACAAGACTGTACTACCCCGGAGTGTGGCAGGAACACAGCCAATTGTTGGCCAGATGATGTTTTAAGGATGTTTTGAAGTCTAATGTTGAGGTTTTACTAGTGATGTTAGAGGGTAGAGAGTTCCATTTCTGGCTATATAGGTAGAGTATAGGGCTTCACCTGCAGAGTTGTTGGCCTTAGAGACTTCTAATAGCTGTTGATTACTTGACCATAGTACTCTCTTCCCCGCATATAGCTGTAGTACATTTCTTAGGGCAGGGTTTTTTTCTGGGTGATTGAGGATCTTGTGGGATAATGTAAGCTGATTATATAGGAGTACTTGGGTTAATTCTAGCCATTGCAGTTTCAGAGCTGTACAATGGTGGGTCATAAGGAGAGTTTGTGTCAAATCTAGCAGTTTTATTGTAGCATGTTTCTAGTTTTCAGATATCTGATTTTCTTAGGTTAGTGAGAATTGAAACATATTTTTGTGTTGAGAGCAGGTGTGTACGGGCTATAGTTTCCTTGGTTAATTTAGTTAGGAAAGATTTGCTTCTGTATAGAACCTCTAGTTTTTTGTGGACTTTTGTTATGGTGTGGGCAATGTGAATGTCATATCTCAAGTTACAGTCAGTCTCAATGCTTAGTAGATTAGTGTGGGTAGTTGGTGAGATAATGGTGTTATTTTTGGATACTGTGTTGAATGGTTGAGATGGTGTGAATTTAGTGGGGTTGAGAAGAAGTTTAGTTTTATTGGGGTTTAGAATTAGCTGATTGACAGATAATCAGGATTCTACAGATAGAAAGGATACCTGAGTGAGTGTATGAAGTTCCTTGATGGTTTGGGCTGTATAGATTAGTGTGGAATCGTCTGCATATTGTATAACTAGCATGAGGTGTGAATGTTATTGGTAAAAATAGAGAAAAGTAGCAGCCCAAGGATGGAACCTTGAGGAACACCTAATGATATTGAGAGTAGAGGTGAAATGTCAGTGCCTGTGTACTGCCTGTTGTCTCCCAGTTAGATAACTTTGAAACCAAGTAATAGTGGATGCAGAGAGATTCAGTGTAGAAAGGACATTGATAAGCTTATCATGTGCACTGTATCAGATGCCTTGGCGAGATCTAGAAAGAGAGCTGATACAAAATTGTTATTGTTTCTATATTTGTTTACTGTTTCTGTGAATGACAGGAGGGCAGTAGTGATGTTATGTGAGGGGCGAAACCCTTGTTGAGTATTAGTAAGAAGTTTGTGGGTGTCAAGGTGATCCAGGATTTGTCTGTGGTGCATCTTTCTAGAATTTTGGATAGTGGAGAGAGGATTGCAATGGGGCAGTAATTTGATATTTCTTTTGATGTTCCCCCTTTGTGGAGAGGGATTATATAAGAAATTTTCCAGATATGTAGGGCTTAACATTAGCTATGGATCGGTTTATAAGAATTGTTACAGGATAGGATGTAGGTTCTGCAGCTATTTTCAGAAATTTAGCTGGTAGCTTTTCAGCTGCCAGAGTAGTAGGTCTTAATTTTTTTAATAGTTTTTTTATTAGTGACATAGGTACAGGTTGAAAACGGAAACAACAGTTATTGTTTGGCTTCCATATTGTAGGTGGGGTGGAGGGGGGGATAGGTGTTGGTTAAGGCAGGAGTGGAAGAAGGTTGGGTGTTGGTTAAGGACAGAATTGATTCTGTGAAGTACTTATTAAATTGAGCGGCTGTGTTTACTGTTGTGTTTGGTGGAGGTGTACTAGTTTTACCAGGTGAAAGTACATTGTTGATGGCAGACCAAAAAGTTTGGGGGGTATTTAGGTATTTGTTCTGTAGGTTATGATAGTAGTTTATTTTATCTAGTTTTGACCTGTTTTTTGGCTTTGTTTCTGAGTTCTAGGTATGTTGTTTTGAGAGCCGGAGAGCCCGCTTTATGCAAGTTAGTCCAGGTTTTATCTTGTAGTTTCATTAAGGACCTGATTTCTGTGGTAAGCCAGGGTGCATATTTAAATTTGAATCTTATTTTTCTGGCAGGGGCATAGGAGTTAAGGATATTTAAGAATACAGAGTTGAAATATTGGATAGCATTGTTAAGATGAAGACTTTTATGTGGTTCCCATATACAAGTTTCTTATCAGGCGATAGATAGTTGCTTTGGTTTGATAGGTTTGACATTTTAGTAAATAGGTTGGATGATGGTCGCTCAGGATGTCTGGTAGACAATCAGATTGGTATGAGGGAAGGGAGTTGGTTTATTTGTGAGAATCCAGTCTAGAATGGATTCCCGCTTGGAGGATTTATCAATTCTAGTTGGTGAGTGGATAACTGAGTAAATCCCTGCAGGCTTATGTGGTTAGTGGGATTAGTTGAGGAACCTGTTATCCAGTCTGTTAGTCTCCCATGAGGAGTGTTTCATGTGAGAAGGAAGTTGAGGCCCAATTGAGCATATTCTCTAGTATAGGTATATTGTTCCCTGGTGGGATGTAGCAACCTATGATATTGATGAATTTCCTGGAATTGAGTTTGAGTGGTGAGTATTATTTCGGCTTTGTCAAGAGAGGGGTAGGAAGCTTGAGCATTTCTACGCTGAGCTCATTTTTAAACATTTTGTGTATTTTTTAACATTTTATAATTTTTTGAGAGAGCATGCTTCTATTTAGTTGAAATATGTTTGTCAAACTTTTCAGATTTTATCAGTAGCTGCTCTTCAGAACTTGAGTATGGCACTGGGTTGCACAGTGTAAGGTCCAAGTTCAAATCCTGTCACCTATGGACAGGATGGTGGCTTAGTGAAAAGAGCTCTGCCTCAGAGTTGCAGGCTATAGGCTTGAGTCCCAAACCAGTGCTAAATTCCAGTCATTCTCTCTATGTGACTCCTGAACTTTCTCCATTTACTGTTATATTTTCCTGCTTCCCCAGAGCCTACTGTTTCAGTGAAAGCATTAAAGTATTTAAATGTGTGTGTGTGTGTGTGTGTGTGTGTGTGTGTGTGTATATATATATATATATATATATATATATGTATATATGTATATATCTATATATATGGGTTTACCTTTAAAATGTCGCAACACACGTGTGTGAATGTTCATGTACCTGACTTGATATGTCAGAAACTGCACTGTCAAATCCTCAGAAGAGCAACTCTGCTACCCAAAGAATGTCGGCACTCCGAGAATATCAACTTTGTTTGAAACACCCGTCACTTCCAGATGTTTCCTATGACCATTATGCAGAGGGCTACACCTCCCCCCAGTTAATTATATATACCAACGCCAAGATCGCACTACAGTGAGGGAAGGACTACATGTCCTGATCTCCACTCAGAATGCTGAATTCACATGAGCGAATGCACACTGGCATTCGCTCTTTTGAGAGTTCGGCAAGTTTTAGCTCGCTAATACGAACTTTTGAAAACAGCCTTTTGCACATCTGACTGTCGCAGATGTGCACCTCAACACTTAAAGGTAAACCTATATTTGTGTGTGTGTATGTATATATATATATATATATATATGTGTGTGTGTGTGTGTGTGTATCTGTATGTATAATATATATATATATATATATATATATATATATGTGTGTGTATGTGTATATATATATATATATATATATATATATATATATGTACACACACAGAAAGACTAGTTGTAGAGGAATGATATCGTAATACGAATTACAGAAATAGGCTGTTATAACTTCTAATGTATCATCCATGTCAGATCACTTTGCATTCTTATTAAAAATAAGAAAAAAGGATTCAAACTGGGGTTCTTTGTTTAAACAATGGTTTGTCAAGTAAAAATGAAATGAGAGCATTAACAGGGACCAAAAAAAAAAAAAAAACACACACACAGATATGGTGCAGCTCAAAGACCTGGGATTTGGTCTGTAGGTGGACTCACAGAGAGAGTATTGGAAGATCACTCATTCAATGAGCAGGCTTGCCAGTGGCATGAGCATAACTATTGAGACATCTGCCTGTCAGTGCAGAGGGATTTTGAGGGATACTGGTGGTGGGCCTGGGCCACAGGCGCTATACAGGTGGGAGCTGGATACCCATCCAAGAGCCTAAGACTAGAGAGGCGGGGAGGTGAAGGACAAGTGTTTGAAAACAATGCCAGAGAGACAAGCAAGGACAACCTGTCCACACTGTATGAATGAGTGTGTAGAAAACTGGTTACTGAATTTTAATAAGTTATTTCAGTTCTTTTAACTGACTTTGACAATTATCTGAAGCATCACTAAATAAGAGTAATCAAACTGAGAAGTTGATGTCAGTAAAAGTACAATTCAGTTGATAAATGCAGTCTGTGAAACACACACCTGCAAAAAATGTGTGCTTTATGCAGTAGAATGAAAGAATGATAATGGAAGATGCATGTGATTTGAGTGAAATTCCATCGTGTGCTGCGGGAGGGGTGGGGACACTACAGTGGTGTTCTAATATAAGCAAAAATTGATTATATGCTACTCTTGCAAGCTGCAGTGAGTTTAAACTAAGTAGTGCACATCAAAACGGGAAACTGTTTGCTTACAAAAACATATGGGGTTTGGGGTGAGGTTGCTTAATTGGGTGTCAACAGTTTATATGCTCAACGCTGTGCATGTTAAGCCAACGACAAAGGCAAGAAAATGCACTTTGTTTCACTTACTGAACTGGATATTTGAAGTACAACAATGTATAAACAAAACAGCTGTATAATTTTCTACAGAAGCATTTCAAATTGTAGGTGTGACAAATAGAGTAACACTGAGCATGTTAAAGTGGTAACCATTTGAAACATTGAGACATACTAGATCGAATTGCAAAACAGAAACAAAATGGTTGAAAAAACAGACTTACATATACTAATTTAGAAATGGCCATTTCTTAGGATATTCCTTTTTCTGTGAGATATGGTAATGTTGGAGTTAGTATATATATAAGTTTGGGGGGGCTTGCCCCCTGGAAAAAAGAAAGTTAAAGAGCAATGTATGAGATTTCCTGTTCCTCTGCATTTGTAAGCCTGTTTTTTCAACTTGTCAACATTTCAGGTGCTCACATTTCAACAGTGAGTCTGCTAAAGTTGCATGGAATGGGAAAGGATTGATGGAAGAAATCTTAGCTGGCTAACAGCTTAGAGGTATACTCTAAATAGCTGTGATTACAAACTGGATGTTACCGAAACCATATTCACAAAATTCAGTAGAGAGAGCTTAGAATTAAACTGTGCTAAACATTCTTAGGCTTCCTCATACCACGTACCATATCCAAAGGCAGAGGAAGAATCAGGTAGAAACATGGACACAGAAACCAAACTGTAAAAGTAAATGGAACAATTTTAAGGCAGCTTTTAAAAAAGAAGTATATGTAATGAAAAGCAGTGCAGAATGTATAATGTTGAATGTTTTAACAGCGTAACAAGAGCATGCTAAAAGAAATGCATACTGAATTGCTCAAAGCCTGCTTACCAAAAAAATAGTGCAAAGTAAACTTCTGGAAGATTACTGGTTTCCAAGACACTTGCAAAGTCAGTCTACTAAGCTACTGAAAGATATATTGAAAAAAAATGATCTTGCGGTAAAAAGCACGTTGTTGTGAATGACCTGTGACTTGAGGGAAAGCTGTGGAAATTCCACATACTAAATGCAAAGTGTGGAAAGGTGGTGTGCCTAAAAAGGCATTGCTAATAAATGGAAAGTATAGAAAAAAATATGCTTAACAAGAGTGAAGCAAACTTCCAAGATGGCTGCACACTTAGTAACAGCTTAATTTCAGCTCTCCCAGTGTGAAAACAGAAACTCAGAAGAGAGCCAGTAAATCTGTATTTTTGGGTACATTTCAATAACTGCCTAGTAAGTGCACTGCCTGGATGCCAGCAAAAAAGAAATTCAGAGAACTTGAAAAATCAATCGGAAGAGGTGAGGAAAAAAGCACTGACTGGGAAGAATTCTGCAGCTGTTTAGCAAAAAGCAGTGCAGGCCCCAGCTTTGGTGCAAGACATGACTTAACAGTAACCTAGAGGAAAATAAGTCAAATGTATTCTGAGCTGATTAAAATAAAGGAAACACTGAGTATATCAACTCAAGTAAAAGACTGGAAAAAAATGGAAGAAGCTTTAAACAGATATTCAGATGAGGTGACAAAACTGCAAAAATTGGAGATCAAAATGAAAAAAGTCTGGCTGAATGTGAGACTGCTCAAGAAGAGATGTTTAAAAAATAATAGAATTAAAAGACAGTGCACATAAGGAAAACTGGAGATTTTCTGCTGTACCAGAGAAGCTGGAAAGAACAGTCTGTATTAATTTCACGAAAGCACAAATAAGCAACTGGACAGGTATTCCACAGCAATAGTTGTTAATTGAAAGGGCATATTGTATGTATGCTCTAAACCTGACAATGAGAAAGCAACCTAGGCCTTTAGTAGCAAAGATGCAGTCCTACCCACCCGAAGGAGCGCTGATTCTGACAAAACTGTGGCAGAAGGACAAAGTACTAAAAGTGGGAGACAGCAGGGTTTTTGTGGAGAATGATTACTCATTGTACACCAGGCAGAAGGGAATCACATTTATTCCACTATTCATGGAATATCGAGATGCAGGTGTGAGATTCAAACTGCTATACCAAGCTGTCTTCAAAATATTATTTTCTGGAGGGACAGAATAATTTTTGATGCAGAACATGCTAAGGAGGAAATAAAAAAGTTTGTCCACTAAAAAGTGAGCTTTGAAACAGAAGATCTAATTCTTGTTGTGGTAATAGACCACAGAGATACTGTGCCAATGAAACATTTCCATTGTTTCAACAGAAAATGTTTGAGGGACAGAAAAAAGCATGAGTGTTGATTAGAAGAACCGCGAGTATCTTGGAAATGAAGCAGAGACTGGATTTGGGAGATGGACAGGAATATAACGAGCAACTCAGAAATTGACATAAATGTGGGGATTACAAAGCATTAATTATATTTGTGAAACATGACAGAACAAGAAAACCTGGAAATCATTTTTTTTTTTTTTTTTTTTAACTTTGATAAACTTGTAGGGGACTCTAAAGCATATGCCCCACTGCATGTCATTAATATCTGGAGTAACACTTGGGAGAAGGGAAGAAGAGGGAGAGAATTAACTGCAAGTAAAACAAAATTTTGTTCTCAACAGTAACATTTTTGTAATGCATGATATAGTCTGTGTGCTGTAAAGCTAAGATTTCTCAGTTATTCTCCCTTCTTTTCTCTCTCTCTCTCTCTCTCTTTTTTTCATCTTTCAAAAATGTAGGCAGTGCAGTGTATATAGAAAAATCTGGTCAAAAGAGTATGATACAAGAAAAAAATGATATGCTTTTTCTCATTATTGCATAGGGGAATGACTGGGTTAAGGTCCTTGGCTTGATCTGGTAACAAGTTTTAAGAGAAACAAGTAAATAATAAAGAACATTGGATGTAATAAAGCTTTCCTGTGTCAAATAAAAAGAAAGAAATGCTTGTAGAAGCAACTCTGTATCTGGTTCTCATGTCTCAATGCAGACATGAGAACCAGAAACAGAGTTGCTTCTAGTACTAATGAGCTACTGGCAAGGGAAGAGGGTTGTACTGGCATGTAAACTGCTGTAATGCAGCTTTAGAAAATTCTGGTAGAAGTAATCCGTTTTCAGCAGGGAATATTACTTATAGGTGGGAACTGGAATTTGATTTGCAGTAGTGAAGATATATTTGGGCCCAGAAGGGAAAATATAACAAAGGAGGGTAGATTTTTTTAAGAAATTTGTGAAAATAATTGACATGGAAGATGTGAATTTAGTAGTAGGAATTCAGAGTGAATTTATATATTATTCCCCAAGACAAAAAAACAGGGCTAGGCTAGAATGCTCCCATCTAAAACTCCCACAATACTAACTCCACATCTAAATCATCACTTCTTTGCCTACTTTAACTTAATTCAGAGATCTTGCTCAGAAAATTGTTTGCATGCATGCCTCTGGCCTACCTTACTCATTTTCTCAAACTTTCATTGTTTGTTTTTCTTATCCATTGTACCCATAATATTGTTTTCCTCTGCAATATTGTTAATTTGTCTCTATTCGTATGTATTTGTATGTCTGTTTGTGGCTTTTCCCCTCGGGTCTCCACTGAAAAAGGGTAATTCTTACCCAGCTGGACCAACCCGGTTAACAAATGCAAATAAATAAATAAATACTGGTGAGCAAATTGGTGCAACTTAGGAAATTATTTTTAGAGCTATGATACATGATCGGAATTGCCTAGACGTAGTAAGGCTTTACCAAGTCTAATTATGGTATCTGCCAGAAAAGTAACTACTAGAAAATGGAAATCAAAGTCTAAACCAACTTTACTAGAAGTAGTGAATATAGTAACAGAGGTAAAGCAACTGGAATTGGGGCCTTTAGAAAAAGGTAGTAGCAGATAAAGTAGGAATTCTGGGAAAAGTACATGTGAGGGCGAACAAGGTTTAATAGAAGGCAGGATTTGAATGAGCAATGTAATGTTTGACTGACAATGACTCGGATAGATTATAAGTGATGTATAATGTTTGCAACTAAAATTGTCAAAATGGTTTGTTTTCATTTATGTAAATGTATGATTGTCTATATCATATGTGATCATTTAATAAATGTTTTTATTTTTAACAAGAAAGTGAAGCAAAAACTGTTGAACAATTCTGTGGCAGCACATTGTCTCTAGCTACCCTAAGTAATTCGCACAACTTTAATGGTGTAGCAGTACTGCAAAAATGAGTTTTTGCTGGCTTTTATAAAAGCAGGGTAAAAGTAAAATTGACTGTAACTGAGCCTAGAGCAGTAATGAAATGAGCAAACTCAGTTTCTTTCCTGTGTAGTAATCTTGCTGGCATGATCTGAAAGATAGTTAAAGGGGCACCGTGCTGTGAAATTCTGGTACTAAAACCTAGTAAACTTTGTGGAACTAGTAAGATGGAAAGCAAAATAGATAAAGGAGAGAACAGTGTTTGTGCTAAAGGTAAGATGCATAAGAAGTGTTAGACATCTGTGTGGGTACTACCAGTGAAACAAAGCAGAGTATTACTGAGTCTCAGGTATGTCCGAGGGTTCTGTGCAAAGCTGCAAACTGACAAAGCTGAAAGACAGACGCTCATGAGCTCACAGCAAAATAATGGGTATAGTTCCCCATACTAAAGGGGTGGCGTAAGCCACAAAACTATGGGCTAGGCTTGTAAATGCCCTCGGGCAGATAGCCTAGTATGAACCTATGAACCTATGAACCTATGAAAAATAACATAAAATAAAACGCATTGAAAGCATTCCAAAATGCTAATGAAAAATTAAGCAGTATGCTTCCTAAACTGGGAACATAAAATGATAATGGCTTTAACACAGCATATAAGAGAGCTCATCGGGTGCCAAGAACAATGGTGTGATAGACTGTAAATGCAAATGAATATACTGTTTAGTGTGGTTGACAAACTGCTTTATAAAACTTTGGGTATAACAGAGGAACAAAAATGTTTTATTTTGGGAAACAAAAGCAAATATAACCACAAGTCTGTCTTGAGTACTTACAGAGATAAGCAAATAGGATACTGCAATGAATCTGAAGTTACTAAAAAAACACTTAAATGGGACTCTAAGAAATGATTAATGGAGTTGCAGGTAATGTTTTTGACACTACAAAAATTAACAGCTTTAAAACTACCCTTGATTTGGTTCATGATTTGATAAATAGGCTTGATTCTATAATAATGGAGGAAGCAAGGTTTCAAACAGACTTTTCCGCTTTAATGGAGGAAATCTTGCTGATAGAAATGGTTACAGAAAACATTTTAATTAAACAATGACCAGAGGGTGCCATGGCTGAGCAGAATGAGAAATTAAACCAGATGGTGCTTGAAGAGTTTGCATAAGTAGCACAATCGGAGAGGAGCAGTGTATATATATTTTGTTCTTATGCAGTTTGGTATCTTTTTTTAGTTTTAGGGTTGTATTAGAATGGATCTGTTTTCATTCGCTGAAAACACATTTCACTGAACTTCAAACCACTCACACCAAATCACTGAAAACTCATTTCACAGAATCACATTTCACTGAATGTAAGTACTGTTGGCCAAATAAAACTTGTGCTATTTTCTCCACTGTAGTGCGATCCTGGAGTTAGTATATATAGCTAGGGAGGATGTGGAGGATGTTTTATGTTCGCTTTCAGTGAAATGAGATTCATAAATATAAAAGCTAACTAGATGGTGGGCTATACCCACACACCCCCTAACTATATATACTAATTCCAGGATCGCACTGCAGTGGGGGAAAAGGGCAAATGCATTTTTATTTGCCCAACAGTACTTACATTCAGTGAAATGTGATTCAGTGAAGAGTTTTCAGTGAATGAATGTAGACCCATTAGAACATATACATATTTATTTTCTTGTAGTTAGTTTTTTATTGCTTTAGAGTTTGTATGTGTGCTTGGGTGTGCTGTAAGTGCACAATATATATATTTAGAGTTTTAGGAGTGTGTATGTGGTTCACCTTTATGTAGGTATACATGTATATATGTATGCACATGAGTGCGCGTGCACACCTTATTTATTGATATGGAAAAACATCACTGCACAATCCATTGATTTCTGCACATCAAAATCTAGAAGTATTGCAAAAAATCATAGAGCTGAAAAAGAGTAAAAATGACAGTACGCCTTAAATGTAATTTGCCTGAGTAGTGCTACCATTAGAGGAAGGATTTTTTGTTAATGTGTAGGGGTGTGGTAAGGAGTAGTGGCAAGGTTGTGTTTTCCCACACATGAGGTAAGGAGGTATGGGAGGAAGCCCAGCTGATACTTCACACCAGGCATGCTGTAGCCCCAAATGTAGTAATATACATTTGATCTAATGTAGTCAGTCTTCACTTAATCCTTGACTCTGGGTCCAGTTCTATATATCAGAACTGACTTGGCCATTATTCCTGCTCACGCCCTCCAAAAACTCTTGAGCTTAGCTCTACCTGTAATGCTCCTTGCTAGATTACCTTAGATCTCGTTTGCCGCTTCAAGTACCAGACGCGTTCTTCTTCTGTTGCTCTCGAGCTAGTGATTTCTTACAAAATGTAAGTGTTGATTTCTTTTTTTTTTTTTTTTTTTGTCTATCTTCTCAGTAGAAGCTTAAAACTTGGATCCCTTTATAGAATAAAACCCTTCTTGACACCAGTTGCCAGAACCACAATAGCTAGAACCCACTTAATTTCTACCCTATTATACGCTTCCCCAATATTCAACAATCTTTCTACAAATAATCTTAACAAACTAGCTAGAGCATATAACAACATCGCCAGATTTGCTACAAATACACCTTACAGGACTCATCACTGTCTGAACCTAAAACAACTAGACTGGCTTGAATTACCTCACTTATTACATTTTAACCAACTTATAATCGCCCATAAAGCCCTATACCAACCCAGTAATATCCCAATTCTCTCTTCCCTCATAAGACCTTATAACAACTTGAGAAATCTACGCTCTGCTAACAAAATGTTGATTCATACTTCCTTATCTAACAACTCAGCAGGTGACTCCATATTCTCTAATTCAGTTGGTAAAATATGGACTCAACTACCACAAGACCTTACAACCCTAACCTCTCTTCCACTATTTAAAACTAACCTAAAACTTTTCTTCTCCAACCACTGGTTATGTTCTTGTACTAACCCTGCCTAGCTGTTATTCTCTAATTTATCTGCTACCCACATAACCTAATTTTTTCTACCTTAAATCTTTATGTACTCAATCTATACTCGAATCTTCACTCTTAATTCCTATCTCAGTCACTACTTAGTACTACTTACCATGCTTAAAACCTACCAGATACTGTACTTACTTTTCTTTTTGTATACTATGTTAAACTGAAGATGAATTACTCTATATTCATGCCATCTCCTAATCGTTAGCATCAGATGTTTATATATTTTTAAGTATATTTTTGTTTTTAGTATGTATTTTGTGTGTTATTTTTAGTATGTTTTTTTTTTTTTAGCTTTTCTCCCCGGGCCGCCACTGAAAATGGACACGTATCCAGTTGGACTAGCCCAGTCAACAAATGTAAAATAAATAAATAAATAAAATTATTCTCTAACGACCTTTCTCTTTCATGGCTAAAAAGTCTAAAGGCACTTCAGGCTTTGAGATGCCAAAAGTGTGATCAAAAGTTGCCTAATTCAGACAAACATGACTTGTGCGTATTGCTTGGGCCCATTGCATCTTCAGGAAGACTGTGCTATCTGTCATGGCTTTAGCCACTGGGCCCTTGTGGAGAAAAAACAAGATGATTCGTCAAGGTTTAATAAAATCTTCTTTCAAGGAGGCCATATCTGCTACTTCTAAAACCGATATTAGTTCCCATTCTTCCTCCTCATTTTCTAGACATGGGACTTCTAAAAAGAGGAGTCATTTGGTTCCTACATCTTCATCGAAACTGACTGTTGAAAAGGCCGTGTCTTCCCTTGTTCCCACAGTTTTGGCGGAACCAGAGGGAAGATGCCTCTTTTTATCTGTGCTGACCTCGAATCCTGCATTTATGGTGCATGCATCTTATCCAGTGCAAACCATTTCTCACTTCTCTATTCCACAGGCTTCGGGACCATTGGTGTATTCTTTCAAGGACTTAACAAGAACCAGATATACCCCTAAATTTGGCACTTTTGTTGACTGACCTCCAAGCCCCTTTTTGGATAGATCCAGGTCTCTGTCGTTCCATTTGTTAAACTCTACCAAGAGCCTCACTGAATCCGATGTCATGAGGCTTGTGGTCCAACTCCTGGTGGTGAGAGGATTAGCCACTTCCTTGGTTCCCAGCACTTCTGGCTCGAGAACCTTACCAGCTTCGCACTCCATCCTCCTCTGACTCCAGCTGAGCCTTTGGAGTTCCCGGTTCCGACAGTCCCAGTATCGACCGCATCAGTGCCACTGAGAGCCTTCTCTCCACCAATAACTACCCTGCGATCTTCAGTTCTGTTGGAACAGGAACCCTCTCGAGGCTGAGGCTTCATTGTTGATCCAGGGAGCATGGTTCGACACGGACATTGTTGGAACTGTCCATGCTTCTCAGGCCTTAGCCACAACGTAATCTCGACTTTGGCTCCTGGCTTGGGAGCGGTCACCTTGGTGTGCGGGCTGGGACAACTGTTTCAAAGGAGAATGTTTCGATTCCGGGCTTCCATCCCTCTATTGGGGGGGGGGGCTGCCTTCCGGGCCATGGAGAGGGCTTTGTCCATTTCAAATTCCCAGTCTATTTTGCTTTCGTCGGAACAGCACCCCCAGTCCTTCCCCTCGCCCTGAGCTTCCACCAGCCCCTGACTTGGGATGTGGCAGCATTAGAAATTCAAAAACTGCTCGACAGAAGAGCCATCCAAATAGTCCCACCCAGACCAAATCAGATCTGGGGTTTACTCGAGATTTTTTTTTTTGTGCCAAAGAAACTGGGGACTGGAGACCAATTTTGAACCTCAGTGTCTTGAACAAATCAGTTCAACGTACCAATTTCTGGATGGTCACGGTTCATTCTATCCTTCCGTTCTTAGAGAAAGACTATTGGATGTGCTCAGTAGATCTTCAAGATGCGTTTTATCACACAAAAATAGACAAACGGTCCAGAAGGTTTCTGAGCTTTTGGCTGGGAGCCAGTAATCAGTTCAGAGCCATGCCCTTTGGTCTCACCGCAGCCGCCAGGGTGTTCATCAAATGCATGGCGGTCATCAGAGTTCACTTCTGGCTGCAAGTATTCCAGGTGTTTCCATACTTAAGACGACTGGCTCATTACTGCAGACACAAGGCATCTACTAATGACTATTTCTTCAAACTTGTTCCTTGCTGGGGATTACAGTAAACTAAGAAAAATTCCATCTAGCACCAACTCAGCACTTGGAGTTCATAGGAGTGGTGTTAGACACGGGCACCTGTATTGTCACTCTTCCTCAAGAAAGACTTCAAAGGATAAAATCGCATTTCAGCCAGATTATTCACAACAACACAGTGACTGGCAGACTGGTATTACAGACTCTAGGATCCATGGCAGCCACTATCACCTTGGTTCCCCTCACAGGGTTTCACATGCAAATTCTACAATGGCTCTTGGCATCTCAATGGCTATTTGTAGGGCAACCAATGTCGCATCAAATTAGTGTCACCAATTTATGCAAAAAGAACCAGAGTTGATGGTTCCTTTCCAACTACATCATACTGGGCCGTCCCTTTGTCCCTCCTCAACTCCAAGCCATGTTGACCACGGACTTATCCCGGATAGGGTGGGGAGAGCATTATTGGGGGAAGACCATCCAAGGCACTTGGTCCTACTTGGAGGCCAATTTGCACATCAGTGCTCTAGAGATGAGGGCAGTGCTTCTGGTGGTGCAAGCATTCCAAGAAACCCTCCCCTCAGGAACAGTTGCGATGCAAACAGACAACATAACATGTCAGTGGTTTGGTATATCAACAAACAGGGGAGGAACCAGATCTTACCCTCTGTCAAGAAGCGCTCAAAGTTTGGCAGTGGACAGTTTCTACAGACCGCTTTCTAATTGCAATGCACATTTCAGGAAGCTCCAATGTGATTGCAGACAAATTGAGCAGGAGCATCCTGATTCCTCACGAGTGGTCTCTCAACCCTTTGGTGGCAGAAAGGATATTCCTTTAATGGGGCCAACCTTGCTGCAATCCCTTTGCATCCCCTCTGGACAAGTGCAGCAGTTACTTTGCCCAGACCCCCCCACTCCGGGGAGTCACCGAGAGGCACTCTACTTCACGATTGCCCTTCCCCCAGTCTTCTGTATGCCTTTCCACCATTTTCCAGTTTCTGAAGAAAGCCATCAGGTCGAAGAACAAGATAATTCTCATTGCTCCATTCTGGCCTCAACAGATATGGTTTCCCTTCATGTGGCCTCACTTAATTAGGAAACCCTGGACACCGGACCCAGTTTCAGAACTACTATCCAATCCAGAGGGACTAGTTCACCCAAATCTTCAAAAAACCTCAAGCTCACAGCGTAGCTTCCCCAGTTCTAATGATTGCCAGGCATACTAATATCACCTCCCCTTTCAACGAATTGTTTGACTTTTACAAACCTTCAACTAGACCGTAATACATTAGTAAGTGGCAGAAATTTTCAAGGGCTACAGACAGCAATCTCAACCCTTATTCTGCGCTAGTTCATAAGGTCTTACAATTTTTAGCATTACGTTTTGGTGTGGGAGCATCTTCCTCAACTGTAAGGGTTCATCTAACTGCAGTTTCAAATTTCCATAATGGTTTAAATGACTCAGCACTGATGCATAAATTTTGTAAAGCCTTTTTGAAAGGTACATTATCGCTGAGACCACCATACAAGGATCAGTCCATTCCTTGGGACTTGAATTTTGTACTAGTCTCTCATTAATCCCCGGTTTGACCTATCTGCAAGTCCTTAGTTGAAATATTTATCCTGGAAAACTTTGTATCTGATGTCAATCTTCATTCATTCTTGACTGATGTGTTCGGTTTCAAACCCTCGGAACCACCTCTGCCATTATGTAAAGCTCGTGCCAGCCAAAAGTCTCGAGCTAAGGCTTTACCCATACTGCCTTTCTTCCCATTACCTCAGATCTCATTTGCTGTGTACAAAATTGGATGAGTCAGTCATTGCTCTCAGCTAAGTGCTCAAATTTTTTTTGCTATTTGTTCTTTTGGTGAAGTTCTTTCTGAGGCGGAGACTTCAAAATCTCCAAAAACTGACTCTCAAAAAATGGAGCCATTAGGCAACCTCTTCCCCCAAGGTACATGGCTCCAAGAGTCAAAAATCTCTGGTTTCGACACCTTCGGAACCGAAAGCAAAAGTTCCAAATATATCGTTGCCTTCAGCTCCTGCACTGAAACAAACAAAATCTACTATGATGCCATCTGCTATTGAAAGTATCCAGGCATCTTTGGTACCTACCATGACTTTGGTGCCAATGACCTCTCCGGCTCGCTTATCACACCTTACTGCAACCTTAAAAGCCTACGCTCTTCTAACAAACTTCTTATATCTACTTGCAAATCCAACAATTTGGCAGGCAAATCCTTGTTCTCAAACACAATAGGCAAAGCCTGGAACTCTCTTCCTGACAACCTCACTGCTAGCTCTTCTGTTCCCTGTTTCAAATCCCAACTCAGAACTCACCTCAAAACTCACTGGTTCTGCCCATGTACTAAACCGGACTAGTTTTCAGTGTCCCACTATTACTCTCTGTTCTCCTTCAAACAAATCTTACACTAAATCTCTTCTATTCTCATGCATAATTTGTATTCCCTTAGTCTGTATTTAATTTCTAATTGTTGCTTCTGTAAGAACATGCTATGATAATACGATAATCATTTTATTTTTTCTCATTATAACTACTAAATTTTGTAAAGACTGATTTTAATGTCTGTATTTGGAGCTTTTCTCCCCGGGCCTCTGCTGAAAATGGACTTATATCCAGCTGGACCAGCCCGGTCAACAAATGTAAAATAAATAAATAAATAAATTGTCACTTCCACCATTTCGATACCATCTTCACCTTCTATCAAATGGTATATGGTGCCGAGGGTCGAGATTATAAGTACCCCCAGGACTAGATATTCTCCTTCAGTAGACCCCTTCTTGGGTCAGCAGCTGAGTCCATTCGTGGAAAAACCTGAATCTCCTTTGAGAATGTCAGTACATTCCTCCAGGAGCCAATCAGAAATGGATATAGTTAGATTAGTGGATCAGCTCTTGGCAGCCAGAGGCCTTCCTGCTGCCTCTCGGACCTCCCTCTCTCCTGGAGCCAAGGCTTTCTCTCCCAGGACTCCTACATATATTCCTCCTTCAACTTCTCCTCAGGTCTTGGAGCCCATTGCTTCAACGCTCCTGGTGCCACCTACATTGCTACCGACGGTTTATCTCACCTTGGTACCAGAACCTACTCTGTGGTCTTTGGCTTCATCGGAACCATCGCACCCACGGGACCGAGATTTGGCTGCCACTTCCAGGATCCCTGGATCAGCTCCAATTTGTTTTCTATCACGCTGTCTACAGCTCTCGATACCTTGGTAGTTTCAAGTCCTCTCTCTGCTCCTACTCTTGGGGGGGGGGGGGGTGTGCAGCTTAGAGCGGGGTGTGACCCTGGTTTTGAGGTTGTCTTTCTCTGTTCCAGGCTCCCATCCGTCTTTGGGTGGGCCTGCCTTCCAGATTATGGTGAGAGCTCTAACCTCAGCAGGCTCCCAGTTGGTACCATCCCTGTTGGAGTGCCATATTTTTGTTCCCTCTGGTTTGCAGCTGCCACAATCTGCTACTTCGGGACAGCGGGCACAAGAGCAGCAAGATACTCTAGTGCAGGGTCCCCTCTCTTATAGGAGTCATCCTCAGATCTTCCCCATGAGGTGCCACCTCGTAAAAGATCATGCAAGAGGAAGCCCTTGGATTCTCCAGAAGAATCAGTTACTGAGGGTACAGATTACAGTGAAGGGGAAGGGTCCACACAGTCACCCTTTGAAGATGTCTCCTTTGGAGACATCCTGGAAATTTTAGAACAGAGGGGTGATTGGAAGCCCTCAAACCCATCCTCCAAGGGTATCTGTTTTCTTTAAAGCTTTTCGTGCCCCACCATCTACTTCATGGGTGACCCCACCTGCTGATGAACTAATCAAACTTATTGAACAACATGTGTGGAAGGTTCCTGACACCATAGAACCTATTCCCTGGAAACCGGACAAAATTATTTCAACCCCTGAGGATCAGCCCCGTTGGTCTAAGGGTCTAGCAGTGGATGCCATGGTGGCGGCGGCGTCTGCCACAAAAATGGAACTCGCCGAAGAGAGAACTGTCCATCCTCCTAACCGAGAGTCCTGGACAATGGACAGATTTAAGAAGCGAGTCTTTGCTTCAACGACCTTTGCTGTTCGGTCTTTGAATTTTTTGGCACACTTCACTAGACTCCAAAAGGATCTGATAACTGAGCTTTCGGACACCCTGGCAGGAGCAGTGTCTAATGAGGTCTGGGATAAGGTTGCCTCCCAGCTTGCCACCCTGGAGTCTATCTCTAATTCATCTATGCGGCTTATTGTGCATACTGCCAAAGGGACATCTAGAGCAGCGTGTACAGGCATTGCCATCAGGTATCACACCTGGATGCGCATGTGTGATTTTTGCGGACCCCTTCCTTTCTCAATGCTCCGGTTGATGCTACTTCATTGTTTGGCCCCAAAGTTGTGGACATGTTAGCCAGGTATGAAAAGGACAGGAAGAGACTCTCTGCTGTGGTTGTGTGTTTTCCCATTCCACAACGACCTTACTCTAGGAGTCAGAGGAGTGGAAAGATGTGATTCAAGAAGACTCAAGGGCCTTTTCTGGACACGCGGTGAGTATCCCCCCCCCCCCAGGGCAGAGGGGGGAACTCTTCTGGAAGATGCCCCTCCCATGGCAGAGGGGGTCCATGCAGCCAGGGTTCCAGAGATTCCTTTTCTGGACAACCCTACCAGCAGCCCTGAGTGGCGGCCCGATTGCTTTCTTCTGGAAGCAGTTGAGGGAAGATTTTTTTCTGCACCACTCACAATATCAGATTCCTGTGTGCAGACAATCACCAGAGGTTACCATATTCCCTTCAATCTTTTCCCCAAACCACAAAAGCGAATCCCCGATGTTCTACCCAGTCAGAGGGCTATAGCGCACTAGAAATTCAAAAGCTGCTTCAAAAAAAGTCATCCAAGCAGTTCCACCAGACAAGATAGAATCCGGATTTTACACAAGGTTCTTTTTAGTGCCAAATAAGACAGGGAACTGGAGGCCAATCTTGGATCTCAGCGTATCGAACAAATTTGTACAACAGACAAAATTCTGGATGGTCATGGTTCAGTCTATCCTTCCATTTCTAGAGAAGTACGATTGGATGTGCTCTATAGATCCTCAGGATGCGTATTACCACATAAAGATGGACAAACTCTCCAGGAGATAGCTTTGCTTCCAGCTAGGAGCTAGTCATTACCAATTTTGAGCACTGGCCTTTGGTCTTACCACAGCCCCCAGGGTGTTCACCAAATGCATGGCAGTTGTAGCAGCTCATTTAAGGCTGCAGGGATATCCCGTGTGTTTCCATATCTAGATGACCGGCTCCTCACCACCCCCACCAGGCATCTGCTGCTTTGTGCCACAGACTCTATTCTGCACCTTGCTAAGTTCTTGGGAATTTCAATCAACAAAGAAAAATCACAACCATCTCGCCTAAAGGATCTGGAATTTATCGGAACAAAACTAAATGCAAAATCCTGCGTGGCCTCCCTTCCCCGTCACAGGTTGTTAAAGTTGAGAGTGTAACTTCAAGTGATTCTCTCCCAGGACAAAGTTCCTGCCCATCTGGCACTACAACTTCTCGGATCCATGGCAGCAACAATAACATTAGTCCCCCTGGCGAGGTACCACATGAGGCTGCTTCATCTCATTCAATCGTAATAAATCTCTGCAAGAAAGATGTATCTTGGTGGATGAAGCCAGAAGAGGATTTATGGAGTTATCCTTTTGCCCCCTCTAAGCCCAAGGCCGTAATGACCACAAACGCTTCCCTGATGGGGGGGGGGCATTCTCAGGAAAAGGCCGTCACCTTGGTCCCCACAGGAGGCCAATCTGCACATCAGTGTCCTAGAACTGAGGGCAGTGCTTTTAGTGTTGCAAGCATTCCAGTCTGCCCTTCCATCCGGGACGATTGCTGTCCAGTCAGACAACATGTCAGTAGTCTAGTACATCAACAAACGGGGTAACCAGATCCTACCCACTATGTCGGGGAAACCCTAAGAGTTTGGCAATGGGCAAGTACCTTCGGCCGCTTTCTAATAGCAACGTATATTCCGTGGAATTCCAACATGATTGCGGGCAAGCTAAGCAGGTGTATCCTTCTACCTCACATGTCATTGCTCAATCCCAACATAGCAATGAAAATTTTTCATCAATGGGGTCAGCCTTGCTGCAACCTATTTGCCTTTCCCATAAACTGCAAATGCAGCAACTACTTTCCCCTAGTCCCCCCTTGCGGGAAGTCCTCGAGAGATGCACTTCTTCAGGATTGGCCCCTGGGACTTCTGTATGCTTTTCCCACAAATTCATTTAATTCACCAATTTTTGAGGAAAGCCCAATAGTTGAGAAGCAAAGTGATTCTCATTGCAGTTACTAGCCTCGTCAAGTCGGGTTTCCCTTTCTCTGGCCTCACCTGGTTCACTGCCTGTGGAGTCTGATTCCAACTCCAGACCTGTTTATCTCACCCTCTGGGCTTGTGCATCCCAACCTTCAACATTTCAAGCTGACGGCTCGGTTTCTCCACTTCCAGTAATTGCCAAGTGAAACAATTTGTCTTCCCCAGTGCAAAAGATACTTATGGCGTCTCATAAATCGTCCACCAGAAAACTTTATCTTAACAAATGGAAAAGATTCTCTGTTTGGTCCGGTACAAATGGCTTTGATCCTTTCTCTGCTACAGTCAGTAAGGTCCTGGAATACTTAACCACCTTATTTCAATTTGGAGCCTTATCTTCTACCATTAGAATTTGTTTACGTGCCATTTTGAATTTCCATAACAGTTTTGATTATCATTCATTGATGTTTCACCGTCTTTACAAAGTTTTTCTTAAGGGCACTCAACATTTGAAGCCACCTTTAAGAGATACAATAGCACCTTGTGATTTGACCTTAGTCTTGCAGTGCATAGTTTGGCAGCCTTTTGAGCCAGCAGCCGCTTGTGACCTCAAGTTTTTATCTTGGAAGACCCTCTTCCTAGTAGCTATCACGTCTGCTAGGAGAATTTCAGAATTACAGGCTGTGTGTGTGAAGCATCCATATATCATCTTCCACAAAGAAAGAGTATCACTCAGAACCAGTCCCTCCTTCCTTCCTAAAGTGGTGTCAGAGTCCAATATCAACCAGACCATAGACTTAGCGGTTTTCTTTCCATATCTTTCAAACAAAGGAGAGTACTGCTTGCACATGTTAGACATCCACAGGCAGTTACATTTCTACTTAGAACAAAGGCTTCTAGAAAATCAGACCAACTATTGCTATCCTTTTCAGGTACCAGATTAGGAAATTTCAAAGGTCACCTTATTGAAATGGTTAAGAGACTGCATTGCTTTATATGCAATCAGAATAAACTCAAACTACTAACAAACGTTAGAGCTCAGTCAACAAGATCTGTTTCCACTTCAGTGGTCTTCCATTCCAGAGCTTCTATGAAAGGCATATGCGCAGCTGCAACTTGGGCTGCGCCTCATACATTTATCACTCATTACAAATTGGACATGGTCTCCAGGGGAAGAGCATCCTTTGGCTCTGTGGTGCTCAGGAATATCCTTCCTTAGGGCTGCCCAGGATCTAAAGTAGCTGGGGACTCTGTTCCATCAGTCAAGAATGAATGAAGATTGACAACATCAGATAAATAAGTTATGTTCTTACCATAACGTTTCATCTGTGTTGTCGATCTTCATTCATTCTTGACATATCACCCACCAGCCCCCCCCCTCCCCCCCCAGAGACTCATGGAGGTTCGGAACTATTCTTGGGGTTGTTATAGGGTTGTTGCTCAGACAGAGCTTCCTTATTTTCTTCATAGTAGGCAAACTGGATCTGAGATAATGGGAAGAGAGGCAGAATAGGTAGAGCCTTAGCTTCAGATTTTTGGCTGGCGTGAGCTTTGTATAACGGCTGAGCCGGTTTCGAGAGTTCGGAACCGAACTCATCAGTCAAGAATGAATGAAGATCCACAACACAGATGGAATGTTATGGCAAGAATATAACTTCTTTTTTTGATTACTATTAATTTTGCTAGAAGAGTATCTGAGTTACAGGCCTTATCTTGCAAGCCTCCTTACCTAATTTTTCATAAGGACAGAGTGCGTCTGCGAACAGATCCTTCCTTATTACCAAAAGTAGTATCTGACACCAATATTAATGAGGCTATACAACTTCCAGTACTTTTCCCAATTTTTCAAACAAAGGAAAATATTATTTGCATTTAGTGGATGTTCACAGACAATTACATTTTTATCTTCACAAAAGGAAAGAGTTCAGAAAATTACTATTTGTTTCATTCTCTATTGTAGCTATGGGCAAGCCATTCTCTAAGGTTACTCTAGCGAGATGACTCAGGGACTGCATAACCTTTGTTTACAGTAGAAAGGAAGTGCAGCCGCCCAGACCTGTTGAAGCACATTTTATGAAGGCAATAGCATCTTCTGTAGTTTTCCATGACAAAGCATCTATAGATGACGTATGCAAAGTGGCTACTTGGGTGTCTCCGCATACCTTTATTACTCCTTACAAGTTGGACTTGGCCTCCAGGGGACAAGCTTCCTTTGGTTTGATGGTGCTTCAGGAATATTATTCCATGAGACTTCTCAGGATTTTGGTAGCAGGGGACTCTGTCCCACAGTTAAGGATTAAGGGAAGATTGACAACATCAGATAAAGAAGTTATGTCTTACCACAACATTCCACCTGTGTTGTCAATCTTCACTTATCCTTGACGTCCCCACCCTCCTTCCCCCAGCCTTTCAGGCTACTTGGTGGAGCGGACCTACCCCACTGGTCTACATTATTCTCCTATAAGTACAGACATGGTCTCTGATCTGTTCTTTCTGGTCTGTTACTGTTTTATGCAAACTCTACCTGAAGTAATTTAGAGAAGAGCATTAAGGGTGGAGCTGAGCTCGAGAGTTTTTAGAGGGTGCAAACTGGAATAATGGCTGAGTCCGTTCCAACATACGGAACCAGACCCACAGTCAAGGATAAGTGAAGATCGACAACACAGATGGAACGTTATGGTAAGACATAACTTTTTTTGCACTGAACTTTAACTGTACCTTTCTACTTACTCTTTCAGCTTGAAATGGCTGAGCCTTCTCTGTACCCTCAGGTATATCTGAGACAGACACGGAGTACTGAACCCGGGCCAGACCTCTGTAGTACTGCACTAGTCACCTCCCTAATTTTGTCCCTCTGTCCACAATCCTGTGTGTTGTACAGTTCAGCACTACAGACCCTCCAGCTCCTTACTCCCCCAGTCCCTCTGTTTCCCTGTCCAATATATGTGGTGGACAGAGTCAAAGACCTTACTGAAGTTTGTATGTCCTGTGTCTAATAGTACACCTTGTGACATTCCCACTCTGAGCCAGTAATCAGGGAGTCTGAATCTTCACCATTGACACTGGAGAGGAATGTTCACTTGGAAGAAAAATGGATACACACAGTATTTCCAGATGCAGACCTCTCTGCATCAAGCACAGTTTCCCTTAAAAACACACAGGGAAAACACACAGCCCGGGGTCTGGGTTTCTCTCTGTCTCTCTCCCCAGGACCCCAGTAAGGCTTCCCACTGGCACAGCTGTAGGATTAGGTTCTTAGCCGCGTGTCCAAGCCAAGCCCTCCAACACTCTCTCTGTGAAATCGGTGCTTTGTGTCCCTGCTCCAAGCAGTTGACGCACACACTTGTTGAGATTTAATTTTCCCATACACATACCTGGGAAAGGCTGGCACAGGTTACCCGCTCTACCAACTTTGCCCAGATGGTAAGGTAGATTCAGTGCCAGCAGTCAGTTACTATAAGCCCCTTAAAAGGTATCCAATTATACTGAGTAAAATTCATAGTAATACAAATGGTCACGTTGACCAAATACCCAGGCTTCAGGAGTGTCCAGAGCTGTCACCAAATACATGTAAATATTCTCAAAGGTTAAAATATTTCTGTAAATGATCAGCCACAATGAGAAGTTTAAATATATTTAATAATAAATAAAAAAGAACATGAAAATACTAACTATTTACAGTAAACACTAGAGTTTCAATCACAGGAAATATTAAAAATAACATGACTCAAAAGATTCACACAGTTAAAGAAAAACTAATCGTCTACTCTTTATATTTGCCTGACTAATCTAGAGAGCATTAGTCCCTGGTCACTTACTAGTGCAAGGCAAGATGAAGTAGGTGAGTGGTCTCCTTTGTCAGGTTCCAAGAACAGATTGCTCCTGAGACTTAAGTCTCCTGTAATATTAAAACATTATTTCTGTACAAAATTACATCAAATACATCTGGTCATCTGACTTCTGTTTTCCATGCAACCCCCATTGCTAGAAGCTGTTAGGATTTTAGTACCTATGTGTTACCATCCACACAAGTAGAGCTTTGCTCAGATCTGCTGCTCCCGGAAGCCATAAAACCATTTCACAACTCTACCCTCCCAGAGTCCAGTTAGCTGCCTGCTAGAGACAATAAAAAAGTCTTTCTAATACTTGGCTTCCCAGACATTTTGTCTCTGGCTGCAACCATTTATTTTACATTTGTTTACCAGGATAGTTCAACTGGATACATGTCCATTTTCAGTTGAGGCCTGGGGAGAAAAGCTCCAAACAGACAAACTTACATAGATTACACAAGAAGTTGGATAACAGAAAATATAAATCAGTGATTATGTACAATGGTTTAGTAGCGTTCCCTAGTAGGGACTCACAATTCTCATAGACACAATTAAAAGCCACAATTAAAAGCAAGAGACATCAGATTGGATATAGGGCTTGGTGACGTAGTTGCATGTTATATTTACAGATTATGGTTTCAGTTTATAACTTAATCAGGGTTGGTACATGGGCAAAGACACTTTGAGATACTGTTTGAGGGTTTTTTTTTTTTTGAAGGGACGTTTGGAGGATTGTAGGGTTATATAGTTTGGCAACGAATTCCAAGTTTTGCCAACAAAGTTGGCAAACGGATTCACCAGCAGAGTTATTAGCTTTATGGGTTTGGACCAGTAGTTTGTTGGCTGATCGTAGGGATCTCAGGTTGCTATATGGCTTAATAATATTTATGTGAGGGGGGTGTCCTCAAGGTGTTACAGAATTTTGTACGCTATTAAGAGCTGATTGAATTGAATTAAGCTGGGCAGTTCTAGTTGTTTCAGGTTCTGGTGGTGGTGAGTTCTATAGGTGGAGCCAGTCGTGAATCTGGCAGTATGGTTGTAGCTATGGGACAGCTTTGTTGAGGTTTGAGAGTACAGATGAGGCATATAAAAGAGTAGAGAGCAGGTGTGACCGGGCGATTGCAGTCCTAGCCAGTGGGGTTAAAAATGTCTTGTTTCTGTACAGTGATCCAAGCTTCTTATTAATGGTCTGTATGGCTTTGTTGACCTGTAGGTCAAATTTGAGATTATTGTCTATGATAACCCCTAGAAGTTTGGTATGTTGATCTGGGGAGATAGTGGTACCATTGTTAGACGCGACAGAGAATGAAAGTGTGGCAGATCTGCTAGTGAGGGTGAAGAGTAGAACTTTAGTTTTATTGGGGTTCAGCAGTAGGCGTTGGTTGGCGAGCCAGTTCTCAATAGTGTTTTTTGGGTTAGGATTTGCAGTACGGATGGGGAGGTGGCTGAGCAGATCAGAGTGGAATCATCTGCATATTGAATGCAGGTAGCTTTAGGGATAGCAGTGTGAAGGTTTTGATAAAAATAGAGAAGAGTAGTGGACCTAGTATGGAGCCTTGAGGGACACCATGTGTGAGAGGTAGCTGGCTGGAGTATTTGCCCTGCCATAGTACCGCCTGTTGTCTACCAGTCAGGTAGGACTGGAATCACTGGATTGTGTGCTTATTGAGGTAACTAGATTTTAGAGGAAGAATGAGAAGTTCATGGTTGACAGTGTCCGAGGCTTTTTATACGTCAAGAAAGAGGGCGGAGGATAGCTTATTGTCATTCCTGTTTTGGTTTATGGCATTAGTAAAGGAAAGGAGGGCTGAGGTGGTGCTGTGTTATGGCCTGAAACCATGTTTGGGAGTTGGATAGTAAGTTATTCTGTGTAAGGCATTGCATTAGTTGCTTATGTACACATTTCTCCATTATTTTGGCTTGTGGGGAAAGAATGGCAATGGGTCTGTAGTTGGATATGTCTGTAGAACTACCACCTTTATGGAGTGGGGATGATGTGGGATATTTTCCAGAGGGAGGGGATAGTGCTTTCTGATAAAGTTCTGTTGATAAGGATAGATTTGGGATATGCAGTGGCATCTGGAGCTTATTTGTAGGTACTCTGCAGGGAGGAGGTCAGCAGCAAAGGTGGTATGTTTTAATTTTTTTTATAAGTGTTTGATAAAACTAGTGGATATCGGTTGGAAGCTAAATTGGGGGTGATTAGTGGGTAGATTAGGTGTGTGGTTTGAGTTTGTGGGGGTAAGTTGATTTGCTAGGGATTGGATTGTTTCAGTGAAAGTTATTATAAGCGGCAGCTTTGGTCTCTGGGGAACTTATGGGTGTGGTTAGCTGGGGTTGGGGTGGTAGAATGACCTGGATGAAGTAGTTGATTTGAGCCTGCCCAGAACTTTTGAAGGTTGTTCTGGTGTTTTTGTAGGAGATTTTGGTAGAAGCTTTTTTTTATCTAGTAAAATAGATTTTTTTGTATCATTCCTGAGTTGATAGTTTAGATGGTCAAGTTGGGCTTTAGTTGTTCTCCAGCTGGCCCAGGCTCTGTTTCTAGTTTTGATTTTAGATTTGGTATCTTTCGTGAGCCATGGTGCTGTTTGATCTAGATTTTGTTGTACGTGCTGGAGCATGGGAATCAAGGATACTTAGGAATTTAGTGTTAAAGTGAGCTATAGCCTCTTCTAATGGTAGATTTTTTTTAGTTTTGACCAGTCAACTGCTTTTAGGTCGTTTAGGAATATAGCAATGTCAAAGTTTTTCCTGTTTCTAAGTGTTCTATATTTGGTCTGATGAGGGTTTCCTGCCTTATGTTTTATGATATAGGTTAGTAAATGGTCGCTAAGGTCATCCGGGAGAGTGCCAGCTGTGTACAGTTGAGGTTGGTTATTAACTAGGATCCAGTCTAAGATACTTTCCCTGTTGGTCAGAACCGTAAGATAGTCTTTATGGCCTAATTTAATTGCAGCAATTTTTCAAAGTTTATTGCAGCTGGATTGTGATTAACCTCTTCTGTTCCGTATTCTCTGTTAAAACATATGTATTTAACTGTTACAGACACACACATACATTTCTTTTCTTTCCAGCAGGGCACAGTGTTGATACATTTTAACACAAGCAACTTTACAAATACATTTTTAAACACAAGCATCTGTACATATCAGTTTGATACACGTGACATATAATTCTTTATTAAATTCCATCTAGCTATGCTGGCATATGTTACACATCCACAGCCCCACTTCTGGCATAGCCGGCAGTACCTCCTATTGTCACACACCTCTGTTAAGTTATCCTGTGTCCCAGGCATAAAACTGGATCAGGTTTGACTGGCATCTGTGTCTGGCTGTGAACCTTTGTTGCTTGCTGTTTTGGAGGGTTTTTCCTGTAGAAATGCTACCAGCATTGCCCTTGGGATTCTGTCTGTCTGTTCCAGTTACTTTGGTTAATGGAGCAGGCCTAGCAATGTTCTTCCTTGTCATTATTGCAGTATTCTTTACTCCTGGAGTATCCTGCCGAGGAGAGCTGAATGTCCGCGTCTGTATCAGAAAATTGAACGCTAAAAATAGCGAACACACTTTTATCGAACTTAAAAACGTGAAACCTTAAAATGTCGAAGGAACAGATCAGTGAATTTTTTCCTAGGGAAAAAATTCGCTGATCCCCAAAAAAAAAACCAATGTACAGGCAAAATAAACTGGGGGCCTATGTCCCCCATACACCCCAACTTAAATATACCAACTCCGAGATTGCACCACAGTGGAGAAAACAGCAAAGTCTGGAGAACAGCGCATCAGTTTCTTTTCCTGGGGGAAAAAAATCGATGTCCCCGTGTCTTTGACATTTTCAGGTTTCGCATTTTAAAGTTCGATATAAGAGCTTTCGCTCTTCTGATGGGAACCCGAATGTCCAGCCAGCATACCAAAGCCTTTACATCTTTGGGGAGTCATACGTCAGACCCATGTCCTACATGCAAGCTGTATGTGATGTAAGAGTGCCTGATCCACAGGACTACTTTTCCGCCAGTCTGAAGGCTACGTTTGAATTTGGTCTGCAAGCATTTTGCCGAGTTGGTTCCTCTACTGAGATTTCTACAGATAAGTGCCCCATTGGGGTCTCTTCCTTTCTTTTAGCTAAGAATTACCTTAGTTTATATGTTGTCCAGAAAGGAAAAATGTGAATGTTAAGGAAGATTCGCATAAAGATAGACACAAATAGTGCCATTTTTGGGGGTGGGGTGGGGGGTTGCTACCCATGACCAAACTAATTGTGAGAATTGTCGGGAGTTTTGTCCCTAACGCACTCAGCAGTCGTTTGTCATCTCTTTCTATTTACTTGTAAAACCGCTTGTAGATTTTGTCTCCGGGTATCATGGCTGAATCCTCCCGATAGTACTTTCAGCTGCCACTTAAAAATAAAGCCAAAAAGGTACAGACTAATCCTGCTGCTCCGCAGCCAACAATAGATGTCTCCATTGGGTTGGTGAAAAAAAACAAAGGACAGCTCAGTGCCGCTGTTAACTCCCTGCGCTTTGACCCTGGTGGAGGCCGACCTGGAGTTGCCTACTTGCACATCCACTGATGCTGTGTTTTTTTTCTGGTGCAGATATGGAGGAGGAACCACAGCTGATTATTTCAGAGGGCCTAGGTAGATTCCCCAAATACTTGTTAGGGAAGACCTGTCTGGTACCATCAATGAATGTAGACAGGAGGCTGACCGTCCTAGATTTGTTATAGTTGATGTTCCTTCAAAAAAAAAAAGCGGAAACCTAAGCTTGTGGCCCCTGAGGCCAAGAATCCCCACAAAAAATGTCAGAATATTACTCAGAGGATTTTTAGTGCTGTTAAGGCTCCCCCCCCCCCCCCCAGTATTATCTGTACATGTTTCTGTGTCTTGGTTTTCCACTCCTTTATGTCATAGGGATTCTGATTCTTCTGTTGAAGAGTTAGTCTGGTGAGGAGTCATTGGCCTTATCCTTGTCAGAAATACTCTCTTCCTTGGAGTCTAAGGAAGAGGATTCACTTTCTCCTGACACTCCTTTGGAGGAATTGTCATTGGATACAGTGGTTCATATGATGAAATACATTAAGGGCGACTGTTCCCAGGTTTCTGTTGTTCACAAAAGATAATATGAGATGTGAAGATGTTAAATCTCACCATTTATTCTCACTGATGGGATTGGAGCCGATCTTCGGCGCCGATAGCAAAGCTCATGGTTTGCCAGTAGCTCGAGACCAAGCCCTTATCCTATGATACACTGCTGGAATTACCTCAGATCTAGTTTACCATGGCACAGATCTCAGTGTTCCAGATAGCTAGGACCAATATTAATCGATAGACTCATCTATTTGCAAGTTTAAAACATTTTTTTT